>NW_019731985.1:6965-60513 GCF_002891405.2 Cryptotermes secundus | reverse complement strand
AGCCTACACAACTCTGTGCTGACGCCTCCCCCCATTGGGACGATTCACCAAGAAGGAGCCTGAATAATATTTTACTTGAACGTTTTTTAATTTTTTAACTTTAAATTTTAACGTTGACGACTCGGTTTTGAGGGTGGTCCTTTAGATGCAAGTGCTATACCTGCATTCAAGATACTGGGAAGTGTTGTGCTTTACACTCCGTTATATGTAATAGTTTCCACGAATAATTACATATTGTGAATGTTGAGCTGTGCCAGTGTTTTCATGGTTTGTTATAAGTGCCTCTGAAGATGGTTCCTTGGAACCGAAACATGTAAGGCAGATGAGATAATTAAGTGATCAAAATATACATTGTTGCACTTGACGGAAAATCTATTGACAATTAGTGAATGAAATAGTTTCATATATGTTCCTGTATACCTTTCTTTTTCTCTAATAGTTGTAAATATAGTGAAAGGTTAATTTACTGCATGTTCTGCTTCTCTAACATATAATACATTATATAATGTAATACACTTGGTCGTTGACTTACGACTGACTTCCATTCTGACTGATAGGTCATAAGTCGATCTGGTTGTATGTCGGCCATATATTTATTAACACTATTTTTTTAACCTTTCTAATCTTTTTATAATTTATTTTTAAAAACTTTTACATTTTAATCGTCTTTTATTTTTCATTTTAAATACAGTAATGTTTTTATCTTTTACTTAGCGATACTGTACATATCTTTGTTTCTATGCCTGGGCTGTCTGTACATACTGTGGTTGTAAGTGTGGCCGGTCGTAAGTCGACGACCAAGTGTATATAATGTGTCATGAAATATATATGAAACATTATAGGCTGCGAAGGCTGGATTACATTTTCTCCATATTGTAAAGTTATGCATTAAACTCCTGGTTTTCCAGTATACTACTCTGTCCAAAAAGTATCCGACCTTGGGCTGGGAAAAAAAAGTTCTGTATCTGGGTGGTTACAATACCTAATCGCCTTCAAAGTAGGCCCCTTGTGACTCCACACACTTAGCTCAGCGGTCCTTCCATCGCTGGAAGTAATTCTGGAAGACTTCTTTTGGAATGGCATGCAGCTGCACCGTTGAGTTCTGCATGATGTCCTCTCGGCTGTCAAAACGGCAGCCTTTTAGCGGTGTCTTCAATCTTGGGAACAGCCAGAAATCATAAGGAGCCAGGTCAGGAGAGTAGTGAGTCTGGCAAACCTGTGGAATGCCGTGCTTGGCCAGGAAACCCTGGATCAGGTGCAATGAATGAGCTGGGGTGTTGTCATGATGCAGATGCCAGTTGCGTGTGTCCCACAGCTCCAGTCTCTTGCGCCGAACTGCATCACGAAGATGGCGGAGGACTTCTTGGTAGTACTCCTTATTGACAGTCTGGCCTAGTGATGCGTACTCATGATGCACAACACCCCGGTAATCGAAAAAAAAAACAGTATCACTTTCACATTGCTCTGAACCTGTCGTACTCTTTTGGGCCTTGGGGATGTTGGTTGCTTGGTTGTGATGCCTGGACCTTGGTTTCCAGGTCATATCCGTACACCCACGACTCATCACCAGTGATCACAGTCTTCAGGAACTCAGGATCCCTGTTGGCGCACTCCAGCATGTCCTGCGCGACCTCAAGGCCGAGTTCTTGCTGCTCCGGCGAAAGCAGCTTGGGCACAAATTTTGCTGCCACTCTTCGCATGCCAAAATCCTCAGTTAAAATTGTGTTTGCGGAACCTCTGCTGATCCCAACCTCATCAGCAAGTTCACAGATGGCCAAACGATGGTCCTCCATGATCAGTGTTCGCACTTTTTCAATGACATCAGCATTGACGGTCTCCCGGAACACTGCTCACTGTCCGCCGACATACGGCCATGTTTAAAGCGGTTGAACCACTCTTTAATTTGAGTGACCCACATTGCATCATCGCCGAAAGCCTCCTGAATTTTGCGAATTGTTTCCGCTTGGGTATCCTCAAGTTTCTGACAAAACTTAATGCAGTATCGCTGCTCCAAGCGTTCTGTCATCTTGAGCGAAACGAGAATGCGACGAACACGTGTTACACCACTTCGCTATGGCAGCCACAGACGCATCCAGCAGTGTCGTGAGTCAGGAAAATATCACGCATGCGCATGAAAGTCCCTTCTACCACTACGCTCAGTTTCCCCACCCCTTTGGCCATTATTTACAGCGGAAAAAAATAAAGTCAGATAATTTTTTGACATATAGTAGAGTATCCAAAATTCTTGTGCAACTGGCAAAATTTTCAAAGAAAATTGACCATTTTATAAAGTTACTTCAGAAAGAAAGTTGTGAAGCACATATTCACCCACCATGTGGTAGTTCTGCTAACTGGCACTAGCAACACTGCTCGTCTTCCTTCCTCAGGCGGGTGCAATTACAACCATAGTGATGTGTCATTAGGGTAGAGTTTGGTTGAATTTATGACCATGTTTTCAGATGTTGAAAAACTTTTACCCGTCAGTCTGTCATGTCTCCTAGAAACACTTGTGCAGAAAGAAAAGCAAAAACATGTTGTTTTGACTGTGGAACATAAATTGCAAATATTGAAATGTTTAAAAAGTTGTGAAAATTGCTTGAGAAATGGGTTCTATAAGAGTTCTACTCTTGAGAACTAAAATATTTCTGTGCAGAACATTATTGTCATATTAGAACAGTGGTTGTGAACGTTTTTGGTTGACTGATTTCAAACTTCAAGTGAAATGTCATATAACCCTTTTCAGTATAAACTTAATTTTTATCTCAAGCTATGTATGCATTAGAAACACAAGGTACAGGAACATATTTTAAGTGTGCCTCATTTGTTGTACACACATAAAGATTTGTTCAAACAAAAGTTATGACATTTTTGTGGGCCCATTTGAACTGTGTTTGACAATATATGAAATACGTCTCACATACCCTCATCACAAGGCTTTATGTAACCTTGTTTCAGATTCTGTATGTTAGACTACATGATATTGTATCCAGACAACTTTATGTATTTTTCTGTTAATGGTTTGAATTTTATTTGCAGCATATAAGGAATGAATGTTTGAATTATGACTACACATTTCTGGAAGCTAGAAAATCACAAAACAAGAACCTGAACAGGTATCGAGATGTCAGCCCATACGATCATAGCAGGGTGGTTTTATCTAAAGGACCATGTGATTACATCAATGCAAATCTTGTTACGGTAAGTTTCTTGGCATCTGAGGATTGAGGGCCTCATGCCATGTACTTTGACAGATGGGTACCAGTTGCTTGGAAGATCCTGTTTCCTCGATCTTCATGTCTTCTACACTTAAGATGCAGGTTTCTTCAAAGCACCTCGATACATATCTACCAAACTGCATGGAGTCACATGTTCTGAATTGTGGATGAGATGGTTTGACAGAACAACTTAAACAGTTGGGAAAGAATTGTTAAATACACTGTTAGACAATTAGCAATAGGTTTATTTAAAATAAACTGGGTGAATTCTTTTATTCCAGAATTTCCTTCAAAATTGCTTGAGCAACCTGTATGAAGCAAAGACTATTTTTCGTNTTTTTTTTTTTTTTTTTTTTTTTTTTTTTTTTTTTTTTTTTATATTTGTCTTAATGTTAATTAGGACCGCTTCTGTGGACTAGTGGTCAGAGTTCTTGGCTACAGATCCAGAGGCCTCGGGTTCGATTCCCCGCGCTACCAGATTTTTAGCGGCCTTTGTAGTCTAGAGGTAACGTTCCCACCTCATGACTCGTAGTACGTGGGTTCAAATACCCGGCAGAGGTCGTCGAATTTTTAAGGGCGGAAAAATTCAGGGAACAAGTCCTCCGGGAGCGACTTTAAGCCGTGGGTCCCGTGTCGTAGCTTTACGGCACGTAAAAGAACCTCATATCTCCAAAGNGAGGTCACTGAGCCAAATTACGGACGTTTCCCGCCCAACAGCAGTCTCTAATACCTCTAGAAGCATTATAGATACCTCTCAGCTAGTAGAGCCGGTCTCACTGGCTGGGTGGGACTGATGATAAGCACCAGTACCGGTAGGATATAGAGACTGGTAGAAATCATAGAGGGAAGCACAATGGACCAATACAGGTCTAAGTGCATGGGGAAACCCACCTTCTTCAATAACTAACTAACTAATGTTAATTAGTTTAGTTTTTCCCAGAGTTTGTACCACAGCTCCCCAGAGGGTTATGAAGATTTCTTGTAGGGGTGATTCTGGAAAATGGACTGATAATAAAGAGTGAGGATTAATTATAATTCTACAGGTCACATAAAATTACAAATATGGAATTAATGGAAGTTTTCAAACCGCTAAATGAGATTGAAATCATTTATTGGTTGGGCTGGGTTGGGGCGGAGCGGGTGGTAGGGCTCCGATATTTTGTAACCAACTTGAGGGAACCCTAGACTGAAAAAATTATTGGAATCACTGTATGTGTATTAGTTGATATGAGTAATATCGGTTACATTTTAGAATAATTGGTTACAATTTATGCCAGGTAAAATTCAGTAGACACTAGAGGTCATTGTATTTTTTCTAGGAATTTTGTCTCTGCTATTATTATATGTTTTGTTTAATTTTGTACTAGCAATGTGCTTATGCAAATCAGTGTCCCTTTTGTCATTGGCCTACTATAACACATGAATGCATTACTGATGACATCCCAGATAATCAGCGATACCAGTGCCATCTGTTGTTATGCTTGTGTACAAGATTGGCAAGTGGCACACCCTGTGGCTGCATGACGATCTCCCAGTCGACTCGTTTACTCAGGGTCATCTCACAATTGCATTTTTAGTTCTGTCTATATATAGAGATGTATTTACTGATTTAAATTCGTGAAGTATGTTTGTGCTTGTGTTGTAAGTTATTTTATGTTTTGCGATAATCTTCATTGCTCATGTGGCTGAGAATTGTATAAACAATGTTGAAACTTCTGACACAAATAAAGTTCAGTTTGATTAAGCCTGAAGAAAGAAGTGTCATTGCCTTTTTTGGCATCAAAACTTACATCATGATAGAAAATTACTGAGCATGTGGCACAGTTATAATGCTCTGTGCTCAAGTATTGGAGGTGCACAGTTTGGATCTTGGCTGGGACACTGGCAGTCATGACAGATTTTTCGTTGTTTTCTTCAGTTCCATAAGATGAATGTAAACTGTTGAATTGCACTCTATAAATGGTATCATATAATTTAAATACTTATTACTATATGTACGAGTATCTGGTTTCGTACTCAGTTAATATATTCAATCATATATCTGAATTATTTTAAGTCATATAAGATATGTATTAAAATTTGAGTGAAAATCTCAACATTAAAAATGCTTAAAGACATACATATGTGTGTGTGAAACAAAGTATACGTATCATAAAATGTAATATGTTGTATTACAGTGTTTAAACAATGAATTTAAATTTGTTAAAATTTGTTTTCCTTTATACATCTGGTATTTGTCATGTACTACCTTCTGTTGTTCTGCTTTATAGTTATTAACTAAAATATGGTTATATATATATATGTTATAATGTGTTTTGCTACAGAAGATGTCGTTTGGATTGTTACTTGGTTTATTTAACAACCTACAGATCGTAACTACAATTCCTTATGACACTCTTACGGTTTCCACAATTTATAAACCCTACACACTAATCTGTTCACTCTGTCTTCAGTAGTCTTCACATATTTATAACGCGAGAGCTGTCCAAGTCTCTCTGAATTACACACTCCCAAGATAACTGTTCTACAGCACACATAAAATCTTGAAGTCACACAATACGTCTTCACTGGCTGACTTCTCAGTTATTGCACAGTATCACATAAGATCTTCTAACCATGTGTTTGGGTCTTCTTCCCAGGACTGCTGCTATATGTCAACTGTCTTCAGCGGCTGCTCGATCCGCACTGTGTCACTCCTGCTCAGACACTGTCTCACATACTGCTCAGCCGACTTTTTATACTGTTCGCTGTTGCCTAGTCGCCTTGTTTACGGTGTTGCTGGTACGCTTCCGAGAGTTGCCTATTGCCGTGTAGCAACCGCGGTGCCCTGCGCCACTTCACTGTGGGAAGCGCTGCCACGTCACCACAGGGGAGGGGGGGTGGAGTGTTGACTGGCCTGTTGCCGTAGCAGCTGCAGCGATGTTACACCACCGCTGGCAGGGGAGGGGGTGTCCTGCATAGTGCGAATATGTCACAATATATATATATTATGGTTGTTAGCTGTTATCTTAATTGTAGTGTTATGCAATTTCTTCAGGTGTTTTTGTGGAACTTTGATGTTCGATCGTGGTTGGGTGTGCATTTATTCCTACTCTCATTTTGTTTTCCTATTGTGGCAGCTGCACTGCTCGGAAATTAGTTGTTGCTGCATTCTATAGCATTTGTTCTACGTTTTCACTATATGGTTTTCCCTTATGTTTAGGGTTTATCTGCCTCTCGGGTTTTCGTGCCCTGTACCATTGTGTGTTGAATTCTGACTGTTGGAATAGAAGGTCAGTAGGCCACGACTGCTTCCATCCATGTCCTTCCAAGTTTATTATTAATATGTTATTTCACCATTCAACATTATATACTCTAGCCACATTGTAAAATAACCCACAAAGAAGCCTGTTCAAAATGATAGGCATTGATGTGTCGATATTGAGTGGTTATTGTGCTGTGTTAAAGTGGTAATTTCAAAACAGTTTACTGCCTCTTTCAAGGTAACATTCATACAAAGTTGTGTCAGAAGGATTTTAAGGAGCAGAAGAGAAAGGAGGCAGCAGTGTGAGGTTCGAGGTTCTCACAGTAGTGGCTATGAAGAATATTTTCTTATGGGTTGTGAAGCCATGCTGTCTGGCAGGGGTTTACTGCTTGTTGCTTGCTTAGCTTACTCTTCAGACCTGAAGATGGAGGCAGTATTTTTGTCTGAAATGTCAGTAAGCTTATACAAGACTACAAATTCGAGAAGACAGAACTCTACAAGTATGAAGATAGTTTCTCCAAAATGTCGTTAATTTGTAGCATGTAAGCATGACACAGTACTCAGAAAACTATAGTAATGTGAACCACACAGAATGTTGCTGTCAAATGGGTAGCACTCATGCTTCATATTTGGGAAGCCCCAGGTTCAAATCTTTGTTCCAGATACCTGCTGTTCTGACTGAGGCTTCCATGATTTTCCTTAGACATTCCAGACATTCTGCAGTAGAGTTTCAGATTAACCATTCCCTTCTCTTCACATCCTTTCTGATTCGTTGTTCCCTGGTCATCCTACCATTTGACACTGTGTACTCTGAGCCATACTTAGTGAGTTGGCTCAGGCAGTAATACTTCTGGCTTGTATTCAGGTTCAGACCTCAGGCCTGACTGAAGCTTTCATGGTTTTCCTCAGTCCCTCCAGGCAAATGATGGGATGGTAATGATTGGTCACTGTATAGCCTGAGCTACTGACAGTGTCATTAAATAAACCACAAATAAGTAAAATAATGTGTAGTAAGTAACTAACCAACCAGCAAGTTCAGTGGAATGCAGTCCATCTCGAGAAGCTAATAGTTGCTCTGCTACTGGAGGGATTTCGACCGTCTGATGGAACCCAGAGGTTCACTACCATGTTCACAACAGCCCACCACTGGTCCATGTCTTGAGCCAGACGATCCTTTTCACACTCTTGTGTCCTGTTTTTCAACATCCATTTCAGTATCCTCCCATCTATGTCTAGGTCTTCTAGTGGTCTCTGTCCTTCAGGTTTTCCTGTCAAACTTTTGTAGGCACTTCCTTTCAGCATGAAGCACTTTGAGGACTAATAAGATATCGGTACGTTTTACAGATGGAGCGGGCCCACCGGCGCTATATCCTGACCCAGGGTCCACTACCTCACACCACGGGCCATTTCTGGTTGATGGTTTGGGAGCAGAACTGTAAAGCCGTTCTCATGCTCAATAGGATCATAGAAAAGAATCAGGTAATAAGCATGAGAAGTTCTCATAGCAATGACTGAATATTATGGTCTCATGGGATGTGGTGCTGTGTAGTCTGGTATGGTACTCATGAGGTTTAGGTGGAGGGGCGAATGCTAAGTGACCCTTGCAGTGTGCCTATTCATGATATGTTGTGCATTCCCTTTCTAAAATTAGCCCTTTAGCAGCCCTGAATTTCTCATAAAGCACAGATTTTTGTGTAATGGAGCCCCTTGATAGTCGCTTGGCTCCATAAAATGGTACTCTTGTACCAAACTACACTGTGTTGTGACCCAGAAGACTAATCTCGGTAAGAACTAACTTGAATCATTGTAATCACCTTCTTTAAGTATTTTGTTGCTGTTTAATTCATGAGTGAAGAATATTCTTAACCAGCCACTCCTGTCTGCAGGAATTTGCAGAGTACTGCTTACTGTTTACACTGATAACAAAAGGTAAAGGTGAACTTGTCCCTTTGCTTAATTAAGCACTATCCCATGAAGATATGAAGGAAAGGAGTTATAGCTCCACCATTTTTGACCTTGACACTAGGTTGAGGTGAGTGGTCAGCTTCATGCCCTAGCTGCTTTATCCCTGTAGAAAGGTCCCCCAGTAGAGGCCTCCGTAGTCTAGGGGTAACATTCCCACCTCATGACGTGGGTTCAAACCCGGCGGAGGTTGTGGAATTTTTAAGGGCGGAAGAATTCAGGGAACAAGTCCTCCGGGAGGGACTTTAAGCCGTGGGTCCCGTGTCGTAGCTTTACGGCACGTACCTCATGTCCCAAAGGGATCTCTGAGCCAAATTCAGCACAGTTCCCGCCCAACAGTAGTCTCTAACGCCTCTGGTAGATGGGGGAAGCATCGAGAGATACCGCTAAGCCAGTAGAGGCCGAACTCGCTGGCTGAGTCGGGACTGATGGCACGCACCAATACCGGTAGGGTATAGAGACTGGTAGAATATCACATGGGGACGTACAATAGACCACTGGTCGCGGTGCATGGGGAAACCCACCCCCTCCAATAATAATAATAATAATAATAATAAGGTCCCCCAGTACTCATTGTATAGGAGGCTGGGTGGTCCATAGATCCAGATTGTAGACGGTTGTAGTGCAATGGTTGTTTGATGTCCACCCCATGAATCTCATCAAATTAAAATCTTAGGTCAGATAATATAACAACATGACAGGACAAAATGTTTCTCTTTTGGAATGCACTCTTGTTTGTGCATGTAGCAATATTTTGCTATTCCTGGACCTAGGTACATCATTGGACGTGAAGTACTACAAACCTCTGCTGTTGCTGGAAGCAAAAATGTTAAGGAGCAGTGTAGTCTGCCTGTATCACTGACATGTTTAAATAGTGCAGGAATATTTCCAGGTAAAATGCCATCAGTACTGGCCTTTGGGATCTCAGCCAGGAATTGACAATGTAATGGAGCTGACAGATGTTGGCCTTAAGGTGCAGTTCATATCTGAGGATGAAGCTCCATATTATACTACAAGGATACTAAGGTCAGGATCATAAGCTCTTCTCAAACTCTGCCACTGCATGAAAATCCTTATGTGAAATTATATGTTTTTCAGCAAAGACCAAACAAACATTGATATGTGCCATCTGCTGTGGGAAGGAGGATGCATCATTGCAGTCGGTGACATAGACTCGTATACATATCATCGTTAGAAAGGGACTAGATTATACGAGGGTAAGTCAATAAGTAAGTTACAAATGGATATAGAACTTAAACAAACAAGAGTAGTGATTTGAAAAATGCTTTCATTTCTCAACATAATCTCCCTGTACATTGAGGCACTTGTCCCATTGTTTCACAAGCCCCTGAAAACCAGCAGCATAAAATTCTTTGGGCTGCTGTCGGAACCAGGCAGGGACTTCCCTTTCTACAGCTACATCATTGGGAAAATGTTCAGCTGAAAGATGATGTTTAAGAGGGCCGAACAAATGGAAGTTGCTTGGATCAAGGTCAGGGCTATACGTAGGATGCTCAAGGACTTCCTGCTTGAAATTTCTCAGCGTCTCATTTGTGTTGTTGGCAGTATGGGGACATACGTTGTCATGCAAGAGCAACACGCCTTTGCTGAGGAGTCCTGCTCGCTTCTGTTGAATGGCCTTATGACATTTCCTGAGGATGTAAATGTTCCCTGTAAAGGGAAGTCACCGCCTGGTTCCGACAGCAGCCCAAAGAATTTTATGCTGCTGGTTTTCATGGGCTTGTGAAATGATGGGACACAAGTGTCTCAATGTACAGAGAGATTATGTTTGAGAAATAAAAGCATTTTTCAAATCAGTACTCTTGTTTAAGTTCTATATCCATTTGTAACTTATTGACTTACCTACATATATTTGTAACGCACATCTGGCATTCAAACATTGGTGGGAACTTCAGTCATACATACACATGAATTTTCTTCTGTAAGATTGCCTCTGTGTAATGCACCATACCCAGGTTTATAGAGTAGATCGTGTGTGGTGCACCATTTAGGCCATGATGTAGCCAAATGGGCTGGGAGTTTTTCTCCTTCATTTAGTGGTTAACAGTTTTCACACTAAATTTTCTGTGGCGAATTTAGACAAAAGACATGTATGTATGCCTGGAACCTAAAAAGCATTACCTAGTGCAGCGTAACCATACCCATCAAGGGACATATACACAGGGACCCAAAAAATGTACACACACTTCAACATAACAAAATATCGGCATAAGTGGTATATTGGTATGTGTCCTGTTCAGCTTTGGTAGTGTCTGTAACCTCCTATAGTTTTAAACCTTTTTAAGTATTTTTAATATTGCCATAATATATTCAGCACTGTATAAATCTTGATATATGGTATATATTTTTTATATTTTATCTTTTATCTTATTTTGTATCTTCTATTTTAATTGTAACACCAACTTGAGGCATTTCTTTTTCTGTTTGTATATAATATGACGTGTTGCACTGATATGGATCCATATCAGTAGTTCAGTAATTAACTGTATTCCTATATATAATTGCCTGATGATGGTCTTGTATGACCAAAACATGTAGCAGGAATAAAAAATCAAATTGTAAAACATGAAAAAGTGAGTATATTTGCTGTGTTGATGGTTAACCTAATTCCTACATATATCCGTAAATAAACTCTGTAACACACCTTAATAGAGGTTATGTACGGACATCTTCAGAGTTTGAACCGAAGATATACCAGTAAGTTATTTAAGCAGATATTTTGTACGTTGAGGTATGTATACATTTGTTTGGGCCCCTCTGTTTGTACATTGTAACATGGAAAATGTTGATTAATAAGTAGACTGTATGTTGTCATTGAACACTGATGCTATATTTGTATGTTTGTTTGTCACAGATTAACAGAGACAGAATCTGGAAACAGTCGTGATATTCTCCACTTCCACTATACAACATGGCCAGACTTTGGTGTACCAGAAAGTCCAACAGCATTCCTTAATTTCCTAATGGTTGTCCGGGAGAGTGGTGCCCTTGACCAGAATGTTGGCCCACCTGTAGTTCATTGTTCAGCGGGCATTGGACGTTCAGGGACCTTCTGCTTAGTGGATTCATGTCTTGTTTTGGTGTGTATCACTGTAACTAATTAATAGTATAGTAGCAAGACCAGAAAGTTCATCACTGTTAGTATGCTACTGTTGTTCTCTGTGATCATGATACCAAAAAAATCACAAATGTTTTACCTTGCCACTGTGCTTTCGAAATACCAGACTTGTGTAGAATCTTGACTATTTTGTTGAACATGTCATTTGAAACATGTTGAGTTGAATGTTGTGGCATTGTATAAATTCGTTTGTTATGTTTATTCTTGTTACAGATTGAAGAGATTGGTATAGACGCAGTAAATGTTCGGGAGGTTTTGCTTGAGATGCGAAAGTTTCGGATGGGTCTCATTCAAACTCCAGATCAGCTTCGATTTTCATATTGGGCGATTATCGAGGGATCAAACAAGCACCTAAATGGAAGCAGTGGCGTAAGTGAAACTGTCATATCCTTTTATCACAGTACACAGTTTCACATGCCATGCTGTGACAGTTCATTGGTTATCACTGTCAGATGAAAAGTTAAATAAATGTTTCTTGTGGATGCTGTGTTGTGTGTCATAATTCAGGACTGTCATCATAATAAAAGTGGCATATTTTTCAGAGTTTGTATATTTGTGGGTTCCATCAATATTTTCAGTTTTATGTGAGTTGTCTAGCAGCAAAGTTCTACCTTCTTGAAGCTACTTCTCCTCAGTTTTCTTCCATGTTCTTCCTTCCTCCTGTGTGACATCTTTCCTAATATGTTGTTCCGTCTTGATCGTGGTCTTCCTCTTGGATGGCTTCCTTTAGTTTCATGTTAAAAACCTTTTTTGGGACTCTCTTGTGGACTCAGTATGTGAAGTCACTTGTTAGAGATAATGATTACATAATAACAGTTTATGGCAGAGAGAGGATGTTGCAGTTTTGACCACAATTGCACCAAAAAAGAGGTACAAATTCTCAAAGGTCAGAAATCCTGTACATTAAATCTGGGTTATTTACGAAGTCCGAATTCTCTAAATATGGGAAATACTATGCTTTCTGTGTGTGGCTTTTGGTGGGACCAGAGAAAAGAGTAACTCAGGATTTCATAGCATATTTCTGTATGTGTGTTGTCGCAGCAAGATGACACTTCTGAAGGCACAATAGAGCTGACTGCTGTGCCTGTGAACCACACTGGGCATGAGGACGCTGAGGGCGAGGAGCCACCACCTCTGCCGCCACCTCGGGGAGAGTCACTCAACAGGTCTCACTTCACAGAAACTGAATCGAGTCCAACTGGCAACCATGGTACACAAATTATATATTATAAGAGAAACTGGAAGAATCTTTTGATTTTTTGCTGGTTTGTTATGCTTCCAGATACGTCCTGTTTGACATTTCTGGCCCCTGCCCACCGAGGGATAGGTGTTGGCTGTATTTCTCAGGTAGAGGCACATATGCAGTGAACTCTGTTATGCCCATTGGCATGATGATGTTGAGAGTGATGGTCTGCACAGGGGGCCCACAGCTTGATGTTGGCTCAGAACTGCAGGGGGCCCTGTTATCCCTTACATTCTCAAACATTCCAGACTGTATGCCCCAGTTTGATGGGTTGAGTTCAGAATGCCCTGAACGAGAGTCCAGCGCTGTACCTGCTTGCTACCCGGTTCCCCCAGTTGTGGCTGTTTGATATGCAATGAAATGTATTGTGAATCCTGATAATGTAAATACAATTAATGCATAAAAATATTATATTTTGTTTGATTAAATCAAGCCAGATGAAATAGGAAAGATGTGCATCATGTATGGGGAAATGAGAAATGTATACAAAATGTTTGAACAGTTTATTTAAGATTAGCCATATGAGAGACAGGTGAGAGGATAATATTAATTCACATTTTATCTGTCTCAGAATTTGATCAGTTGTTGGATGTTACAAACATGTTCTTCTTGGTTCCATAGAAGCAGGCAATTTCTTCATTGAGATTATGAGTGTTAGAGCACTGTTTGTTGATTATGGGTATCATTAGCCCTGCTGGTGTGTGGATCAGTCAACAGCTGTTGTCTTTTTTTTTTTTTAATAATGCTTATGTAGGGGACTTTGGGATATGTAGTTTGTGTTCTTTTCAATATGGGATGCTGATTATACAGGACCCCAAGTCTTATTAACTTCTTGTGGGGAAGTGGCACCAAATCCATTCAGAAACTTAACATTCATTTCTCTTTTAATACTGTGAAACATCTGACATGACAGGGTTACCACACTATGTAAATTTGTTAAATCTATGATTTATAAAAACAGTTTTATCTCTACACTACGTGTGTGTTGAGTGTAACAGTTAACCTGTCTTGCAGTAGAACTGTCACCTGACACAGAAGAACAGCCGCCGGACAAACCTCTTCCATGCGAACCCCCAATCGAACTGCCTCAACCCCCCACACGACAACTGCCCAGTGAACCAGCTGGCTCAGATGAAGGTTCCTACTCAACTTCAAGTCCTTCTTCGAGCCCAGAATACATTCCACTTAAGGACAGGTAAGGAAGTTGTGAATGGAAGAGACAGCTGACTAATGGTGGTCCTGGCTAAAACTCCTTCACTGTAAAATGCTAATATTGTCTCATATAAGATTCACTGGTCAGGATGTGAACATTTTTCGTTCTGTAAAGATCAGGGTTTCTTGGCTGTCAGCCAAGTCTATAACAACATAGCTTCGCCTAAACAACTGGATGTCACTAAAGAGTCCTATTCTTCAAACAACAGAGCCACACCATGGCATATGTTCATTTTTCTTTAAAGAGAAGTATAAAGGACAGACAAAATTGGTTCTAGTTTTAACAGAGAGTTTTTAAACAGTACTTTTTAAATAGACTAATTGTAATAATTTATAAATGTTTTAACAAATTCATGCACGTCATAATAATTGTTATAAAATAATATTTTATGCCTGTGACTTTGTAATAGTAGTTTCCATATGTATTGGTAATGTCCTTCTGAAGATGGTCGCTCTGACTGAAACATGTAAAGGATGAAAGATAAAAAAAACACACACAGTATTTATCAATCACACTGGATGGTGTTAATAATCTCTTATAGTCATTTTTACTGTTTGTCATTATTGTTGCTGTTGCTTTTATTGTTTTATGCACTGAACTGTTAGAAAAGTGTTTGTGTCCACATTACACAAGTTATGCCATGGTATTATTCATCTGTCCTTGTCTACACCATGGATTTTAATGAAATTTGGTATTGATGGGTCTATACTGAAAGTTGATGTGTGAATTTCTTTTTATAAATAATAATAATAATAATGAGAATTTGCCTCCTCCTCCTCCAAACGACCACCGTCATGTATAGGCCTGCTCACAACCTGGTGACCTTGCCTCCACTTTGTGTACGTGTACCCCCATTTTCTCACTAGGTACTTTTATCCCCTGAAGCTGGTGGCAGCAGGTTGCTCTGTAATGTTAATACCCACCTGATGACACACCTCACATCCCAGAAGATGGAATTGTCAGAATATTTCTGTTCTATCAAAAAAAAATCTTGTCTTACAAAAAATAAGTACATCTGTAGTCTCACTAAGGTGTACAGCTGTTCAGCAGGCATGTACAGAAAAATGTTGGTCATTTCATAGCACACAAAATCTGCCATGGTACACACATAAGTATGCATATTTTCCTGGAATTAGGTCTTTGATGTACATTACATTTATTTATTATATTATATATACTTAATAGTTACAATTGTTCTGCTTACATTTTCCTGTTAATGCGCTTGATGATTTTTGAAATAGTAAATTTGTATTTTCAGTGAAGGAGTAACAAAATTTTGTGATTTTCACAACAGTTATCGTTTAGATTATGGCCTTCTCCGTTGTGACACCGTCTGCTCTCGTGTCTGGGTAACAGTGTTTCGGAGAAACATGCCTCCAACTTCAGGGCGGAAGTGAACAGGACAAGGATATGGCTAGGTTATCCAGGCAGGTTACACAGAATCTGCTTCGGATCAGCGGGAATGATGAACAAGAAGACAGCACTTTCCAGGGGGAGAATGCTGTTGCCACTGGAGGAACATTGCAGCTGTGAGAAGGAATTGGCATTAAGGGCTGTACTGTAAAGGTTCTGTTTCTTCTCCCCCCCTTGTGTACATCTGATTACCAACATTTGTATAACATAACCACATCCTTACCCTACCCAAACCCTGAGGGCGAGGCATGTTCCTGGTATCCACCTACCAGACTACATGGTGTCATAATCTAGGAGACCTCAGTTTGAAAGGGAACAAGAATTCCAACAGGTTAAACAAGATCTTGCTGTACCTGGAGGAGATGTGTTTGATTTTTAAGTGTTCCTGTGTGTGTGTTCACAGGGATGGGGTACGGATGCGATCAGTACGGAAGGACCGGTTATTACAGCAAGTGCGGGAGATAAAGCGCAAGCAGCAGGCAGCAGAAAGCTGGCAACAGTTGAAGAGGTCAATATTGCAACCCTTAACTATAGGGATAGGTGTAGGGGTGCTTTTGTTAGGGGGTGCAATTGCTTACAGTTACTTTACAAGTCGAGTTTGAGACCCAGGATTAGCGAACGCATGGACGGATCTGTTTGTTGCAAATACCAACAAGTCATATTGTCTGGTTCAGGGTTGATGGAATTAATATTGTCTGGTAGTTGAATTGTGGTACTAGGATTGACTATTATGATAAATGCTTCAAGTTATATATGTATACATATGTAGACATTCGAATATGGTAGGAAAATTACAGTCCCGATCGTGTAGGTAAAATTGGACTGCCAACTGAAGTTCAGTATTTTGTGTTCCAGTTCTCTTTTCAATAAAATATAAGCAATTAAGTGTCATGAGTTTGATAAATAAAATTTTACATCCATTATGCACATATGCTTTTCATACTATAAGAATCAAAATGAGTGAGATAAAGAGGTTACATAAGCAGAACAACCAAGGGAAAGTTTTATTGATTTCAATGTGTTGCTATTGAAAAATGCTTGCGGTTGTTAGGTAAATTTTCATACTGAGCAATTCTTATGGGACATCAGTTACCAGGATAAGTTGTTGCTTTTCACTTACTCAGTTTTAGTAATGAAAGTAGTTATGTGTAAACTGTTGTATTTCTGAAGTTGATTAACCTGGTATTTTTCTATGAATTTTCTTTTTGAGATCGAGAAATGTTGTAAGTACAGGGTGGCACAGAAGTAACACTACACTTTTAAAGTCAGACTATCAGTTGCCATGGACAAGTTATGTGTCCCCCCGGGTTTGTGACTCTCTTCATGCATGAATACTACACATCTGTGTTATCAACAGTCAGCCAAGGTCAGGTCACTGCTATTTGATGAGCTAATAGCCTCATAGACCCAGATAAAAGTATTGTCCATGGCAGCTCACAACCTGACTTGAAACTGTAGTGATCCTTTGTGTCATCTTGTACAGTAGTGTGTGTTTGGATACTGTCTGCCATGGAAGACATGTCTAGCCATTTCAGAGTCACAGAACATTGTATTTCAGTATGGTGTTCCTTACAGATCACAGTCCAGCTGTTTGGTTGACATAATAAGAAATGTCACCATGCTTTCGTTCGATAGAAGTAAATGTAATTTTCCCTGTGCTTAATAAAGCACCACACCATGAAGACAAATAGAGGAGTGAAGGTCCAGCTCCACATATTCTTAACCTGAGCTATAGGTGGAGATAAGGGGCTAGATTGGCCCTAGAGGTGACTTGAACCGTGGAAAAGAGAATAGAGTCTTTTGTATATTTATGCTTTATATTAAAATGCTCCCACATTCAGACCTCTGCCTAGAGATGGCTATCCTGACTGAGGTGTTTCATGGTTTTCCTTAGTCCTTCCTGTCCAGTGCTGAGCCTGAACCTCAGATCAGACAGTGCCCTCTTCCTTCTGTATTCTCCCCAATTTGTTGTTCAGAAGAGTTCTGGCTTCTGGGATATAACACTAGTCCATTGAAAGTCAGTTTACGTTTCTTGCTTTGCTTGTTCTTCATCCCTGAAAATGGAGGTGACATGTTCCTCCAAAATGTTGGTTGAATTTCGAGGGACTACACGACATTATATCCCAGAAGCTACAACTCTTTTTAATCACTGCTGTGAAAATCTGAAATCCTACATATAGTTCACAAATTAACCTGACATTTGATGCAATATAATTTCAGTTATTGAAGCTGTTATTAAAGAAACTGAGGAGGAGCGAACTGAACGTTTGTCAGTATTTTCCTGACTATTAGACGACAGCTTCTTTGTTTTCCTCATTTGATTTTCATTAAAAATGGGGGAGGGGTTCAGCTAATATGTGGAAATGTTCTAAAGAGAGTTTTGGGAAAACTGACATCTTGCAATTGTGGCAACCCTGAATCCCACATGTCAACACAGTACAACATGAAACAATGCCCCCATGTGATGTTTCTTTGGGAAACAGCAAGTCTGAACACCAAACTGAAGGAAATCTTCAACGGAGGAAATTTAATGCTGAGATTAATTACTTGGGATTGCTTAAATTGAGTGTAAGATGAAGGAAAACCTTAAATCGAATATTAAATGAGGATCTCATTGCCTTTCAAAATATTGGCCGTTGGATATTTGCTGGTATTATCAGCATACTATGTATCCAGTTCTCTGTTTATTGCTCTGTTGGAAAACTTAGTGTTGTATGCCACGCTCGCTAAGTGTCACTTAATCTATGGAACTGAATTAATCCCTTGTGATGGTTAGGAAGTGGTTTAAGGCACCATGTACAGTGTTGTTTCTAATGTTGAACATTTATACACTTGTGACATCGCATGTTTCAGTTTTTGTAAGTGCTGAAATAAATTGTACATGTTTAACTGAAAACTGATAAATCATGCGATGTCATTTTGATAGCAGATTGGGCTTGTGCTGTGCAGATTCCTTCATTCCTGTGAACTCATTGTGATGCCAGTTTTAAACTTTATTGTCCGGGAACAGGGGATTTTAAATCTCCCTGTACTGTGAATTTGATGGCCGGATTTCAGTCCATTGTGGTAACAGTTTGTTACCTGGAAATTTGCTGGTATTATCAGCATACTATGTATCCAGTTCTCTGTTTATTGCTCTGTTGGAAAACTTAGTGTTGTATGCCACGCTCGCTAAGTGTCACTTAATCTATGGAACTGAATTAATCCCTTGTGATGGTTAGGAAGTGGTTTAAGGCACCATGTACAGTGTTGTTTCTAATGTTGAACATTTATACACTTGTGACATCGCATGTTTCAGTTTTTGTAAGTGCTGAAATAAATTGTACATGTTTAACTGAAAACTGATAAATCATGCGATGTCATTTTGATAGCAGATTGGGCTTGTGCTGTGCAGATTCCTTCATTCCTGTGAACTCATTGTGATGCCAGTTTTAAACTTTATTGTCCGGGAACAGGGGATTTTAAATCTCCCTGTACTGTGAATTTGATGGCCGGATTTCAGTCCATTGTGGTAACAGTTTGTTACCTGGAAATTTTGATTTTAAATTCCCTAGTACTACATGGCTGCCAGCCATGTTGTAACTCAGGAGTAATAGTGTTATTGAAAGAATGCTTGGCCAGCTAGACTGTGCACACGTATAATTGCAGTAATGTAGTACTTTCCCAGTAAAGGATAAAGTAACGGTGGCAGTGGAAGAGGGCCAAAGGAGAGTCATGAAGTTTTACCAGACAGGCTTTTTATGAATCTGAAGGCCTCTTGTTGCTTCTATTTCTTGTTCTACAGATGTTGTCCTTTACCCTTTATATACATAACACAGTTTTGAAGTGATGTCATGGTATAATTTTTAAAGTGGTTCTGTTTTCTTGAGGAAAATGTCTAGTATGTATCTTTTCATAACCTGGTAGTTTCTCAGAGAACTGCATTGATGCAAGAAAATAGACGTCTCTGTGTTCAACATTAGTAACATTATGAAGTTCACACATTATGCCATTAGGTTTTCTCTGACTTCAGGTTTAAAATTAGTCCTTTCGGAATTCTTTTAGAACTTGTTAGCTATTGTCGTCCTGTTGTTTTTCAGTCCAGATCCATTTTAAAATGTGCTTATACCAACTGAGTGCATAGTCTCCATTATCTTTAATGGTAGAAGCAGAAAGCATTAAGAAATTAAATATTTTGTGTGACTGTACCATATCTTAACCATCTATATGTAAGAATATTATTACTTTTGTTTAAAGTCGGTACTTTGGTACCATCTAGAGTCATTTTCTTGAACTGAGATATATTTTCATACCCTGCTTGTGGGCATTTATCTGGGGAGGAATGTATCTTTATTACAAATGGGAGAGAGACAGTCTTAACTGATAGAACATGTTCAAAATGCTTTAAAGTACTATAGAGGAACAGTGAGGAAGAAAAAATTACTGAAAATGACTACAGTTTCATAACAATGCATGTAGCATAAATATGTGGAGTATTTTTGTCATGTATATGTGTTCAAAAGAAAACTGTTCAGGTCCCTTGAGATTCTCTTACAAGCAAGTTTTAGCACAACTTTAACCCTTTCAGTGCTGCGTTTTGCAAGTTCTGACAGTTCGCCTGTTATCGTATGAGTGTGGGAAAAGGACACTGCAGAGCTGAAAATAAATATTTTGTGATTAGTGTGGCAGATGCCATACATACTGTTGGCAGTGAAAGGGTTAGCAAATGATAAACACTTGTGGAAAGTAACACATTGTGTGTTTCTTGGGCTGAATTATGAGTTGTAAATGAATTTTGTTCATACAGCAGTATCCCTGTGAAGAACTTACTTTGTAAACATCTCAGTCATTGAAGAAAGACGTCTTCTGGGTTTAGGCACCGTGTATTCTTCGTTTTGGCCGACGTTTCGGAGGAACGTAGCGCCTCCATCTTCAGAGCAGTTGAATGGCTTGGAATGCGGAGAGCAGTAGCTGTGGTGATAGGATGTGAAAGGTGCTGCTTATATACGAAGTAGGCAGGGGGGGTGGTTAGGGAGAACGGACCAATGGGAGCAGTGGGGAGCGATTAAGACCATATATGGTGTGTGTTGATTAAGGGAGGGGGGGAGAAACCACCGTATCCAGTTTCACAAAACCGCCATAATCACCAGTAAGAGCCGTTACCTAGATCGCATAATCCTGGAGGCCGTTGAGATCGAGCTCCATCCTAACAACATGAACAAGGAAACAGGGTTCAGTCTCAACAAATCATGGAAGCCACTCATCTCTTCCATCAAGAGAAATCCTACAAGCCACCCCAGTTCTTCGTGATGTCATTGACGTCAGTAGCCTGTCCCCGACCAACCGGTTCTTCTTGTCTACCGCACTTCCTAGTGCCATTGACCTCAAGTTTCCTGGATTCGCTGGCCGTTTCCCCCTCCCCCCTAACTTAGCACACTACATCATATGGCCTTTATCGCTCTCAACAATCTCGACAGACATGGTAGCATCTCTTCCCTCAACTAGCCACACCAGTTCTTCGTCATGTCATTGACGTCAATAGCATGTCCCCAACCTACCGGTTCTTCTTGTCTACAGTACTTCCTAGTGCTATTGACCTCAAGGTTCCTGGATTCTCTGGCCGTTTCTCCCCCCCTCCCTTAATCAACACACACCATATATGGTCTTAATCGCTCCCCACTGCTCCCATTGGTCCGTTCTCCCTAACCACCCCCCCTGCCTACTTCGTATATAAGCAGCACCTTTCACATCCTATCACCACAGCTACTGCTCTCCGCATTCCAAGCCATTCAACTGCTCTGAAGATGGAGGCGCTACGTTCCTCCGAAACGTCGGCCAAAACGAAGAATACACGGTGCCTAAACCCAGAAGACTTTCTTCATTGTCATCGCCGTGAAAACCTCAAAACTTACATCTCAGTCATTGTTTGCTGTTTGAAAACTGTATTGAGTGTGATTCATGTACTAGAATTGAGATCAGTTGGTGGGCGTGATTTGGTTGCGTTGTAGCGTTATCATGTGATTGGAGCTAATTCAGACGGGCTTCAGTATTGATACTGTACACTTCCTCTCAGGTCCCACTGCTGTGGCATGTGGTGATTATGTGATGGTGAACTGTACTCTTAGTGAGAGGAACTCATAACAATAACACTGTGATAACAGCAATACTGATGTCTGCTGAGCCCATGGAAAGATGTCCCATGGATGGTGGAGTGATTGTAGTTGATGCTTCTCTCATCACTGCCTGCTGTTGTGAGTCTCTCATCCCTCTCTTCTCCGTGTCAGTCAGCCCAAAGCAAATTTTGCCAGGGAAGATTATAGAAGTGGAAGGTAATGTGGGGAAGTTTGCTGGAGGGAGAAGCATAACAGCTGGAAGAAGATATGGATGGGTTCAGTCCATGAGACTTCTTTCTGTGGCCTCACCATAAGTAGTAATGTGATTGTATGCATGATATGTCTGAATGAAGTAACTTGCATCATCACAATCTTATATTTCTGTCTCTGTTTCTCTCCCTGCCTGACGAACTTTCATTTACCATAAGTTTGTGACATAACTGTTAAGCTGAAATAGGATTGTGATCGCAGATTTTGATTTCTTACATCTGTTAATTGTACAGATTTCTTCACTTGTGAACTGATGACAATTGTGGAAGATGGAAAACATTTCGTAACATTACAGCTCTCAGATATCATTCATGAAATAGTTATAGTAGAAAATGAAGGGACATTGTTTCTGCCTTGGGTTATGCCATGGACTTAGGTTTGAGGCTTTTGTAGTTGTGTGGCCAAGATTCAGGGAACACACAGATCCTGTGTCAGACTTGAGCTGACAGACATCATAATCTGGCACAATGTCAGATTTAGTCCGATAGTTCCTGCATTCTTGCCTCTGATTGTCATGCAGTAAATAAACAGAGCTTAAAGCCTGATGAAGATAACAGTGTTCTGGAATATTAAGCATTGATTCACTGTTCTTAGTTATCAGTTTTGGCTTCCCAGATGTTGCTTTAGCGCTGGAAACAAGTGAAGGAAAGCCACCATGATGTTCATCCCATGACTTGAGAAATGCCTCAGAGTCCATTGGGACTATGTACAGTTGTATTTTATATGAAAATTGTGGTCTTATGGGATGTAATGCTGTGTAGTGTGGTACCTCTACCAGTCTGCATGGCATTTCATCTCACAACCCTGTAATCTTAATATTCACTGCTCTGAAAACCTGAAATCTCATGTACAGTGGAACCCCAGTTTAATGTTCTGGAATTAGGGTTGTACCTCATCACTCAGTTCAGTGACCCTAAATCAGTAGCCTCAGTTTTAAATTTTCTCCGTTTAACATTTTTCTTGGGGCACGCGGTAGTGTAGTTGGTTGAGGCACTATGCTACAAGCTGGAAGGTCACGGATTCTAGTCCCAATTAGCTGGATTATTTCAATCTACGTAATCCTGCCAGCTGCACTATAGCCCTGGGGTTGATTCAGCCCCTAACAGAAATGAGTACCAGGAATCTTCCTGAGGGGTAAAGGGTGACTGGCATGTAAGGCTGACAACCTTACCTCCATCTGTGAGTCGATTGTCTAGAGAAAATGTGGGATCCTCGACATCTCACAATCCATTGGGCCTTCACGGCCTGTTACAGGGATAGCTTTACCTTACCTTTAACATTTTTTTAAATTTAACATTCAGGTCCACTGTTTTCCAGACAGTCCTTAAATGGGGGTTTCACTGTAATTTATATGAATCTTACACCGATGTTGTGTTTTCGATATCAGAGAATTAGAAAATTAACTTCAAGATATATGTTTTGTGAACAAGTTTTTATTGCATTTCCTATTTAGAACTGTTTTTTAAGTAAGTCTTGCTTTTTCAGCTCAAAAGGAAAGTGTCATAATGTGTTAGTTTATGTATTGTAACATTCCCGCAAGATGACAGATTCAAACATGTGGCTTGGTGTGGTGGAGCACTGCGTAGCATGATTGGCAACAGAATGTTTGAAAGTGCCTATCCAATTGCAGAACATGAGGACTGCTCTGCAAATTTATCGACAATATGGTTACACAGAATTTAAGTGAGGATTTTGTTGTACTGGGAGTTACAGCTCTTTACATGCCATGCTTCTTCCTGGTTATATAAAACTGAAATGAAGATGGACCACAGAACACACACACAACTTCCATTCAGTGTACTTCACCAATGTATTTTGTATTTCTGTGACTTTGTATGAGAACATTTGTTCATACTTTTCCATGTTCATTATTATCTGAAATGGAACTGTATTTTTACATACTGTCTTTATATGTAAGTCAGATGACCCTTCTTGATATCTGCTGTGTGAAATAGTTGATGTAGAATGGTGTTTCCCAACCTTTCTTTGTCTGTGTGACCTTTTTAGTGTCAGTGTTTTCAGAGGGAATCCCAAACTGAAACCAAGAACTGCAGATATATGAAGGACAGTACAGTGAAAGACTAAGAATGTTAGATTGCATGACTCTTCTGTTTTATGCCTGACATTATTGACAGCAGGGGTTTTGCTTTCCTGGCAGTAAATTGATCAAATATAAATGATGATGATGGTAGAATTCTCAGTGGCATCAGGGCTGCCATACTTTGTCTTGTTGCCAGTCCAACTTTGTGTGGGCATGTGGCAAAATGGATACCCTTAGATACTGAAGTTTCAAGTCTAAATGTTCTTAACTTTATAAACTACAGTGGTGCTGTGTACCTCCTTCCTTAACATCAAGTAACTCTGCATTTCACTGCATTTATATGTTCCATTTGTTTCTCACAATAAATACCTCTTGTGTTCTCAGTCAATAACAAATTGATCTTTTTAATGGAGATGCTGTGTGTTTTCTGGGAGGTACACCATATCATTTGGTTAAGCTTCATGCTTTATAGAGTTTTAATTGAGTTTATTCTAGAAACGAATCAAAATCCATAAGAACATGTTTTTTTGTTTTTTTTTTTTTTGGAGGACCTAACCTGTAGGTTGTATTTACTGTGAGGTTGTGTAACTGTTCCAAATTACACTAATTTATTTTAAAAAAATCTAGCAAAGCTTGAAAGATTGGAAGTTATTACTTATCAGATTCTTAAACCAAAGCTGCAACCTGTAGAGTTCCTTGGACAGAATCAAAAATTGTAATTTGATTCTGACAAGAATCTGAGTGAAGTAAGATTGTTTTCTGTTTTGAAATTTGCTGCTACAGAATGTTATATCTGCAGCACAGTTTGGGAATCACTGACGTAGGAATGTGGAACACTGTAGAATGTCATGTGATGTTTCATAGCAAAGTGTAACTTGTCAATTTGTTTCTCTGTAGCAGTATTTTGCAGAATGTCATACCAATCAGAATACCCAGTTTTGTAAACAGAAAAGACAGTACCATTAGGAGAGGGTGTTAAAACTGAAGTTGGCTTCTCTACACTGTACCATGTGTTTATATCATGTGGTTATGATAGGAACTTTTTTTAAACAATAAAATGTTATTTCCAGTAAGCACTGTTGTTTCGTGCAGCTCTCTCAGTCATTCCAGTTATTTCATTTACAGGTCGAGTGTCAAGCGGAAGCGAAGTGAAGATGAAGATTAGCATTCACTTTGAAAATAATTTATAAGAAGATTAAAATGTCTGAACAGTAGAAGTGATTTCTGGTGAGTTCCAGTTGTTATAATAACTCTCAGTTTTGTAACCACAATTAGTGCAATAAGTTTATAATTTTTCAAGACATAGAGTCAAAATACACCTAACTCTTTCAGTGCTGGTGTCCATGTAGAGAATCATTCTTCTGTTGTTATATTTCTGTAGTGACATACAAATGCGATGAGTAGTTTGGCTGTTGATTTGAGGGGCCAGCTATTTCAGCCACCACAAGCACTGGGCCGTTGTGTACTGCTGATCTTACTAGAGCCCTTCACGGAGTCATGATGATAACAGCAGAGCCAGAACCATCTTGTCCAAGGCCCTCTTCACATCTCTCGGCTTCACACGTGCAGAGCTGAAGGCAGTGTATCTAGCTGGGCATTGATAATATAGCAGGATTCCTCTTGTCCATGTGTCCTGCATATGGAACCTTCTGAGAGGCCCGTAACATGTAGGAGCTGCCTCAATGCACAGTGGCCACCTGTCTAAGGGCAACAGGATTAGACAGTTTATGTGAAGGTCTTTCAACGAAGAGTTTTGGATGAGTCATACCCGGTGTTCAGAGTGCCTCTCCTACTGCAGCTCAGCCCTTCTGTAGCCAGGGCATCCACATCACCATGAATTGCCCTGACCTGACACCAGGAGGAGCATAACATAGTTCTGACAAGACAGGACATGGCTGTCGATAGATGGCAGAATACTTTTCCATAACTGATCTCATCCAGTTTATATGTCCAGCTTATCTAAGCCTTTGAGGTGCCTCTATCCTAACAATATTAGGTCCTCCTTGAGGACTACTACCTCATTGTGGAGAGGAGGTTTGTGGAACCAAATGCTGGTGGGAGAGTAAGCTCCTGGTAGAGCTGCCCATGCCAGATGAAGTGCAGTCCCTGGTTCCCCAGGTTGGGTGCTGGCTGTGCGGCTGATGATGTCACCCCAGAGAAACTGATGGCACGAAACCTCAAGAGGAGGCTGGGACACACACAGAGTTGTAGTGCCAGTAAGGAGAAGAAGAACTTAGGTGATTTAGCAGGGTATTGAACTTGAAACAATTGCAGTCATGCAATACTTTGTTACAAGATAAGGGTTAGAAGTTACATTTGAAGTTCTCATAGTGGTGACTATGAAATGTTTGCTCTTCTCGGTTGTAGCGCTGTGTAGTGCGGGGAGTGCCTGACGTTTTGGAGTAACATTGTGCTGTCTCTGTACTGCACAGCATTGCAGCCAGGAGGATCTGTTCTTCAGGATTTAATAGTCTCAAGTTACATAAATGTTATAATATTATGTATGCATTATGTGCTTGTAGACCGTTGATTTATTGTCTGGATTATCGCCTGTCCTTTATATAAATAAATGTTTTCTCACACATGTTGAGTGTCAGTCACTGTATTTCTTCATGACTGGGAATCTTCTTTTGTGGGTGGAAGTGGTCTTGTCATCACATCCATGTCACACAGGAATTTATGGTCTTCAGTGTCTAGTAGGTTGAGTGGGACAAGTTCCCCTGGGATGGGCCACACTGTTTCTGAAATAGAACACTTGTAAATACGTAACACCACTTGTGACAAGTCCCTACTTGCTCCACTGGACTCTTTGCTTGGGGTCAATGGTTAGTGCACTTGCTTCGTAAATGGGAGATCATGGGTTCAACTTAGGCCCAAAGACCAGCTGTCATGACCAAGGTCATTGTGGTTGCCTCAAAGAAAATGCCAGGATAGTACGCCAGATAAAACCACGACCATTTTCACGTTCTTTACAATTCATTATTCACTAGACATTCTGTCATTCCGCACCACATGATCTGAGCTGCTGATGGCAACATTAAATTAACTATAATTGCATAAAATGAATACTCACCTGCTCAAGGAATTCCCCACAGACAGATGCTGGCCTTCTCTCTGCAGAATCTTAGGCAGGTGAGAAAATGTGTCGGACAGACTTGAATTAGAGCAGGTTTTCTGCTGCATACTCATATGTCACAACCCCCTGATGTGTGTGACAGCCGTGAACAAGCAGCACGTTATCACAACCTTTGTTTTCAAGTTTGGAGCTCCATCTCTGATTCAGCACTTGGTTGCTTACTGAACTTCCTTTTTAAGTAAGGTAAAGGTGAAGTTTCCCCTGTACTTAACTAATTAAGCACTACGCAATGAAGGTGAATGGGGGAGTGGATGTATAGACACGTTTTCTTGGCCTCGGCACTAGTTTGAGGTGAGTGGTCAGCTCCTCGTGAAGTTACAGAATCAAATGGTTGTTCACCATGTTCACAAAAGTCCTTTCACCATTTCATTATATCCAGAATCAGTTGAACTGAGTCAATATTTTCACATTTCCTCTCTACAGGATGGTCAGTTGTCTGTTGAAAACGTCTTTGAAGATACAGCATACCTTGAGTAGGCAACTTTACAGAAGAAAGGCCCTATGTATTCAACTGGATCCCCAGTATCGTGATTTTGGTCCCTAGAGTCTAGTTACTTTCTAGTGATGATGCGATGATCTGTATCGTTACCTGCTGATGATACATCCTTAAAGATATTTTATTGACTTACTGTCTTAATGAAGGGGCTTGGCAGATGCATGCTGAAACAGTGGAGTACTTACCCTGGTAAGATTCACTTGTGGATATAGTACAGTGCGCGTTCATGTACTTCCGCAGGTTGGGGAGAGACTTGCACTGTAGCACGAAGTTGAGGAGCACAGACTCAGGCAAACAAGTTGGCACTGTCTCTGATAAACGGTCAATCACAGTCTTCAGAGCCACCTGCACAGAATGTGGCCCAAAGTTTGAAGCAACAGTAATGAGGCAGGATTATATTTCTTGATGTAGCCAAGGGCAGACTGTGTTCAGCGAAATACACATTTTAAAAATCTAAATGCTACAAATCCCCTCCTACTTCCTGGCTCTGCAGTGCTCTGAGAACCCTGGCCTCCTTTACAGCAAATGCCAGTTCTTTTCTAGTATTTGCCTCTGTCACTTCATTTTCAACTCTCATAAATCATTCTCTTCACCTTGCATATCTGAAGTCTGGGCCCTCCCACTTTTCTTATACCTTTTAGTTTACATTAATACATTTTCTTAGCCAGCCATGTTTGATCCATTCTGATCACATGCTCCAAGCACTCCAACATTCTTTATTTACTACTCGTTAGTAGATTAAGCATTTTGCATAATCCCTCCAGTTCTTGGTTCTGATTCTCCAGACACCTTCCTCAAAATGCTGCTCTCCCATGTGTTTACATAACTTAACACTGTCATGTGTGAGAGTAACTATAGGTGGAGTTAGGTTTGGTGACTCGATTTATTGTACAATTTAACACACGACTCATGACCACACTTTACGGTTCAATGTTACACACACATACTAGTGTTTTCAGTCTGTTACAGCCTCCACAAGTCGTTACCTGGCAATGGCTTCCAACAGCAGATGTGTGTTTTGCTCTGGGTTCCTGAACTATCCAAGTGCTTCAGATATTAGCTTCTGACAGCAACAGCTCACAATGGCTGAACTGCAGTTCTCTGACTAACTTATTTTCCAACCAACTGTTCGCTTCCCTGCAGTGAACTAACTCTCAGGTTAGCAGCCATCTCACGCCAGCCTCCTACTCTTCTGATAGACTCCAACTCAACCAACGAAACTCTGGACCTGTCCTGCCTATAACACATCGACACGGACCGCGTAGAAAACACCACACCTCGTTGTTCAAGTTCAGTTATTGCTTGTTAGGAATCTGTTGCCTAGCAGCGGGCGTTGTTTACAGAGTCAGTACTTAGCAACGGGTTTACATGCTACAGTACTTTTGAGCCGTGGACCATAAATATTAAATTTGATTTTGATTCAAATTAGTATAGAAGTTGCTGCGCTGCCCTGAAGGAAGGATACATATTGGGAATAATTTCGTCACGGTGCGAAGTGTACTTATGACGTTCTTTCCTATTTTGTGGATCATATTAACACCTTAACGTAATGCAATAAAATTACAATTGTACTTATGTAATTCGTTGAAGAGTAAGAACGTAGTAAGTGCACTTGCCCTTGTGCTGCTTTATTGCGCACTTAATATCAAACCTGTACAGCAAGGTCGCTCACTGATCTTGGTACTTTTCCGGCATATGCTTGGAGGGGATGAATAAACACATGCGAAACCTCAGTATAGCCTGTGTCCCGGGCTAGATTCGAACTGAACACCTCCCGAATACGAGGATAGAGAGTTACCGCTACGCCAACCTGCTGTGTCTTAAGTGCACTTGTCCCCATATTCTGGGTGTTGGTCCTATATTGAGGGGAGTGTGTTAGCTCAGTCAGTATAGTGACTAGATGAACAGGGTGTGATTCTCGGCAAAGGAAAAGCGCCAAAACCGGGCCTGGGTTCCACGCAACCTCAGACCCAACTCTTCCTGGTGGTAAAGCGTCAGGGATGTGAAGCTGACTACTCGCCTTCATTTTATACCGAGATTAAGAGTTCGCGGAGCTATGCCTCCACTCCCCCATACGTGTTTGTGGCGTGGTTCTTAATCGAATTCAGGAATTACTATTTTGGGGTGAAATATCAGGATAATTGTACATTTGAATGAGCTGAGGACATGAGCCGTTGGGGGCTCTTGTGAACACGTTAATGAACCTTCCGGTTCCATAAACTGCTGGGGATTTCTTGAGTGGCTGGGCGACTAGTGGCTTCTTATGAAGGGCTCAAGTTCCATGGAGTTCGATTCCCCTGTTATATTAAAGTGGTCAAATCTTCTTGAACAACTTCGGTTGTGGCCTTTCTGATACGTTTGTATGTACTTGTAGTACAATACAATCTCAAATCCTCTCATCGCTGCCAGGCTTCTAATTTTTGACAGACTCAAAAACATAGCCATGAACATACAGACACGTCCATGATCTCTCTGCAAGCCATATTTCATATTTCGACCTCCAGTGGTTGAGTAATTGTGTCTGTCAATTATAAAGTTATATTTAGATTACTTGTAGACATGGGGGCTCGCGGTAGCATGGTTGGTTGAGGCACTATGCTACAAGCCGGAAGGTCGCGAGTTCAAGTCCCGATGAAGTCATTGGACTTTCTCAATTGACGTAATCCTTCATATGGCCCTAGGGTGTACTCAGCCTCTAACAGAAATGAGTACCAGGAATTAATTAAAAATATTTCCTGTGGAGTTAAGCGCGGCCGGCGCGTAAGGCCGACAACCTTACCCCCATCTTTGAGCCGATTAAGATAATGTGGGACCCTCAACGTTTCACAACCTTATGGGCCTTCACGGCCTGTTACAGGGATAGCTGGTAAAACAAGCTGTTGAGTATCCTTGAAGCCGATATTTATAATGACGTAATCACAATTAGAATAAAGTGAAAGAAAAAAGCTTGTCTTATTTTCATTTTGGTCAAGATTTACGATATAAAATAAGACAAGCAGCATTCTACGAGAGTGGTTGTCGTAACTGAGGTTCTCCGTGGTTTTCCTGAGTCTCTCTAGCAAAATGCCTCAAATTAAGCCACGATCACTTTTTTCCACGCCCTTTCCAATTCATCCTTCACAAATCGTCCCATCATTGTACGCTACATTGTCTGAGCTCCTGTCAGCATCATTTCAAGTTCATCTTTTAACGTGCAGAGTGGGGCCAAATTTGGGACACGTTTGAAACTAGGAAACATCCATTAATCACATCATTTCATTACCTACGTTACGTGACTACCATAACAGTTACCTTTATAATTTCGCAAATATAGGGCCTTTACGACTTTGTACTTTCAAAATGGCCACCTTCCACATTGGTGCCCGGGAGAAGAAAAGAAATGTACGCGAAAACTATGAAATGTATCCTGACTTCTGCACCATTGTGCTAAGAACGCATTACGTCACCGCAACAAAACTGGTTAATGCTGTTTAGGGAAAGAGTTGCTGTTTAATGTGAGAATCACACGGAACACACGGATACACACTGTGGGCAGAATGCAGATTTTTGGTGTGTCAAAGCAGGTGGTATATACAATTGTATTCAGTCAATGCTAACAATTGAACTATTTTTGAACTTTGAAACATTCTCCCGGACATGCGCAGATTCCGAAATACCCCACATTCTGCAACAGTGAGTTGTGCTTAGGCGCAGGAGAATAGTTAGTTGAGATTCATTCATTATTAGAGGGGGTGCGTTTCCCCATGCACTTAGACCAGTTATTGGTCCACTGTGCGTCCCCCTTTAATTTCTACTGTCGCCATACCCTTCCAGTACTGGTGCTCTCTATCAGCCCCATTCTGCCAGCGAGGTCGGCCCTCTTCTGGCAGTGGTACCCGATTGGAAACTACTTGGGCGGGAAACTTTGCCTAATTTTGCTCAGAGGTCTCCTAGAGACATGAGGATCTTTTACGTGCCGTAAATCTACGACACGGGACCCACAGCTTAAAGTTCCTTCCGGAGGACTTGTTCCCTGAATATTTCCGCCCTTAAAATTTCCACGACCTCCGCCGGGTTTGAACCCGCGTACCTTGAGTCATGAGGTGGGAACGTTACCCCTAGACTACGGAGGCCGCCTAGTTGAGGTTACTGACCCCTGTTCGCTGGCTCAAGAACTTGGACAGTTGGTGCAGCTTGGTGATGCAGGTTCTGACGTGCCGCCATGTTGTTTCTGCTTCGCACGCAGGATCAATGTCCTGAAGGAGCGTTGGGGGTCTAGTAGTACGCGCGGCCCATTGTTTGTAAAATCTCTGCAAATAAGGTAAACCCGAACAGAAAACTAGCTAGAACAAGAATAAGACAGTATCCAGATGCATTCTGGGCTATTATATGTATTCTTCGTTGGTTTCAGTAATTTATTGCAGACACAAATCTATTGTCTGTTTCTAGGAATTCGTATTTGAAGTGGGAACAGGTTCTATTTCCTGTGGGATGAAGTGAGGAAAACCGAACAGTAACAGAACATGTATTGGTGACAGATCCCCTCACTGTTAACTATATTTATATTCTCTCTCGAGACATTTCTATTGTCGATCAACAATTGAAATACAACACTCCATAGAACCAGATGTGGTTCATGAGTTTGCGGCGAAGAATATAATGTATTCAACTTATCATTATGCAGTTTTCTCCATTCTCCTATCGTTGCCTCTCTCCTAAGTCCAAATATTCCCCTTAGCGCCCCCTTTCCAGAAAAAAAAGGGCAAAGCTATAGCGTTGGTGCTGTTCCCTATTCTGGATCGCCACTTTTTCTTTTCCACATTCCCGGACAGTTGTTAGACTAATAATAATATACACAACTGTGTGATTTAGCCTATTCTGTATGGGTGTGAAACTTGGTCTCTGACATTAAGGGAGGAACACAGACTGATGGTGTTTGAGATCAGGGTGCTGAGGAGAATATTTGGATCGAAGAGGGATGAAGTAACAGCAGGCTAGAGAAAACTGCATAATGAGGAGCTTCATAACTTGTCCTCTTCTCCAAGTATTATTAGAATGATCAAATCAAGGAGGATGAGGTGGGCAGGGCATGTAGCACGAATGGGGAAGAAGAATGCATATAGGATATTGATTGGAAAGCCGGAAGGAAAGAGACCACTGGGAAGACCAAGGCTTAGGTCGGTTAACAATATTAAAACGGATCTTAGAGAAATCGGATGGGATTGTATGGATTGGACTGATCTGGCTCAGGATATGGACCAGTGGAGGGCACTTGTGAACACGGTGATGAAACTTGGGGTTCCACAAAATGCTGGGAAATTCTTGAGTGGCTGCAGAATTGCGACCTCCTCAAGAAGGGCTCAGCTCCATGAGTAAGTAAGTAAGTAAGTAAGTAATAATAATTCCCCCATAATAATGAAAGTGACAGATCAGGAAAACAGAAAAGAGTCAGTTAACGGAAGACAAAATACTGTGAACTAAATGACAGCAAGCATTTCGCAAATTTTGTCTGCTCTTAACTGCATTATGAATGACATTTTTGAATCTGTTGCTTATTCCAACTTTGCCGAATTTTTAAAGAATTGCTTGGTTGTTCTTACGGTTTTGTCCTGCGTTCCTGATTCAGTTGTCTCGCAGAAATGTGCCACCTACCTGACGTACGTTATGACAGGCGATCAGCAATTTCATGGTGCCAAGTCGGGCTTCGCCCCCGTCTACCAGGGCGTATATCCTGTGCAGGTGCCGTAGAATCATTTCTTCGGATCCCTGGAATTGTCAAAAATTAACAGTGTTCTTAGCGGTCACTATGTGGACGGTCCAGTGATGGACATCTTTTCCGGCTCTGACTGAGCTATTGCTGCATTCATGGGTTTAAAGTCCACTCTGGTGAACTGGTTATTTGCGCCACTCTCAACTGGCTGATTCCACAGAGGGCAGTCCCTGAGGGGCCGTTAGTGGCCCAGACAGTGGTCATTAGCTCTTTAAAGCCCAGTGGTTATTATATTTACCACCTGTTTTAAGACACTAAAACTCTGTACTCCGCCCACAGAGCGTGTTTGTGTGTTCCGTGTGGATCTCACAATAAACAGCGACTGTTTCCCTAAACAGCATTAACCGGTTGGGCTTCGTAACGGAGACCTAATGCGTTTTCTGTGAGATTAAAAAAAATAAAGTAAAAGTGAAGGTATCCCTGTAACAGGCCGTGGAGGCCCATAGCTATGAGTGGTTATGAGACATCGAGGCTCCATATTTTCTAGGCAATCGGCTCACCGATGGCGGTGAGGTTGTCAGACTTACGCACCGGCCGCCCTTTTCTCCATAGGAAGATTCCTGGTACTGATTTCTGTTAGAGGCTAAGTCGACCCCAGGGTCATAATGCGACTAGAAGGATTAGATCAATTGAAAAAATCCAATAACCTCATCTAGAATCGAACCCGTGACATTACGGATTATAGCATAATGCCTCAAGGGACTGAAATTTTGTATATTATTTAGAATTAATTCCGTCTTAAAATGGTTAATTTCCCCGCTTTTATGGAACCAGAAAATTCGTTAGCTTATTCACAAAAGCCAGTCACTGGCCTCATCCCGTGCCAAATGAATCCAGTCTGCACAACTCCACTCTGTCTCTTTGAGATCCATGTTAATATTATCCTACCAAATAGTATATTTCTTTCAGGTTTCCCGACGATAACGTTATGCGGGCTCATCGCCTCTCTTTCATGCCCCTCTCATCTCTACCCCCTTGATTTGATGACCGTAATAATATTCGGGCCGGTCACCGTAGCCGAGCGGTCTAAGGCATGCACTGTCTTCGCTCGCTCGGAAGCCGGGATCGTGGGTTCGAATCCCACTCAGGGCATGGATGTTTATGTGCGTTTCTCTGTGTTTGTCTACAGGTAGAGACCTTGGGACGAGCTCATCACTCGCCCAGGGAGTCCTACCATATGTGTAAGATCTAGAAAAACCGAAGTGAACGGAGTTCATGGAGGTAGGTCTAGGCCCACTGGGGCTGTAGTGCCAGGGGAAAAAAAAAAAATAATATTCGGACGAGGCGTACAAGTTTTGAAGCAGTTTTCTCCAACTCCCTGTCACTTCCTTCCCCTTTCGTCCAACGTATTCTCAGCGCCCTGTTCTCCAACACTTTCGCTGTATGTTCTTTACCTTACTGTGAGATTCCAAGTTTCACGCCCATACAGAACAAGTAGAATTTTAAGAATAGTTTGTTTTTTTGTTTTTTTCTTTTTTGGTATTTTAATCTACTTGGGTCTCAATGCATACTCGTATAACTCAACACAGAAGTTCGCAAGTTTCGAAAACTCTACTGCAATTTGGATTCATAAGACGTATATTCCAGACTGGATTTTTGAAATTTTGTTTTCGTGTTTGATTTCGTCTTCCGTTGTTACTGACGCAAGTCTTGTAACAGAACATTCATAGTTGGGTTCCTGCCCCATTACTATTCACGTGTTTGTACAGTGATTAAGGGGCACATGTCGCCTAGAACAGGCACTTCCTTGCGAAATGGCTAACGCAGAATAATTCTGCTAAAGTATCTCTAATTACTCACCTCATACGTGCCCGATGCCCGGTACGTCACGAAGCACAATAAACAAGTTTACCTTGACGTTATCACCTTCATTTGCATTTTGGTTCGCACTGGGTAAAATTTACATACTCTATTATATTTCTATATTGAGTTAATATGAATTTCCATTGTTTTTATAAGAAATTAACTGAAATAAGAACTAATTTAGTGCTTAAAGTATTTAAGTAGATACCATTGTATTTCTTCAACAACAGAAAGAACAAGAAGTTTTTGGAAGAATTAATCGCATGACATGCTCTGTAAAGCCTGTACTGACAGAGGAACTGTGTGCAGTGAAAAAGGAAGAATTTTCAGTAACACGCTACATGTGCGAAATATACACTTGACGAAAGGCCAAGCGTATTCATGAGACAAACCCATCTTCTAGTAAGAGAGCATGTTACATAAGGACTATTACCGTGAGAGTTTAGTCGGAAAAAGTATTTGATCGTGGGCCTCAAGGGGCCTGGCGTCAAGAAGAACTAATTGGCGGTAAATTGCCAGTTTTAAAGTAACTCTGACTCTGGCTGTAGTCAATAACCCGTGTGGAGGCGGGGGCAAATACCTCCACCGTGACCCTGCGATTCGTAGGAGGCGACAGAAAGGGAAGTCTCCAATCTGAGAGAGTAAAATATGGTCTCAAGTCCCACTGGACTTGGACCCGAGAATGACAGCGCTGGCGAGGACCATCAACGATCGTAAACAACAGACCCGTCCTCTCGTCAGAGAGAGCGCCCGACATCAACACCTGCAACTGTCTGAGAGTAATAAAAATCTGGTTATAAGCCCCAGATGGGTGCTTTATTCCAAGACAGACTGGCCGACTGACCGTCGGTCGTAACATAAGACTTAGACGTAGAGTCAGCTGCAGTCAGTTGTCAGAAGTTAAGCTGAGTAAAGAGACGTGAAGTGGCTGGTTGATGGGAGAATTTAATTGTCAGTTCATCTGAAAGTCAGCCTGTGAAAGAAAAGTAGGAGGTTTGGTGTGAAATGGCCACCAGCCTGGGACCCAGTTGAGTTTTCAGTTAACAAAATTTCTGCACGGGCGGCTGTGAAGATGGGACCTGAGAGGGACGCTGAAGAATCTCAACTGTGTTAAATCCGTTACCAGGAAACGGCTAATGGAGATTGTAATAGACTGAGGACACTAGTCTGTGTGTGTGTGTGTCAGTGAACTGTAAAGTGTAGTTCCGAGTGGTGTATACATGTGGTCTGTAAATCCATTCACAAATCCATACCCCGTCTAGTAGTTACAATACGTGACAGTATTTTTAGTTATTATAATCAGTGAGAACATCATCAACAACATACGGTAACTCAGATCTGTTTTTACTGTTATGGGGTCCTCCACATTGTGGTCGTCCCGGGGCCCCTGCTACAGCCGACTACTCACCTCCAAGATATGTACGAAGAACTCGTCGTAGCACAGCAGGAATCCTGTGAGGATTTCGTCAGGGTCCTCAGAGTTCATGTCCCTGATGATTTCTTCGTACAGCTGCTTCACTGTCGGATCATCACGGAAACTGTGCTCCCCCACGTAAGTGATGCGGTGGAGATAAGTCACCTGGTTCATACAAACCATTTCTTCATTTCTCGCAAGCAAAGCAGGAAATTCAGTTGTCGTGTATAATCTCGAATTGTAGAATGTGGTTACAGCAAGAAAGAAACAAGTTAGGAAATATATGCGTATCGTTACAAGATGGCTCCCCTGTTTCATGTAAGACATTAAAGATAACGTACGTTCAATCGCCTCGAATTCCGCAGCAATTACGGAAGTTGGTTACTGGATATAAAGTCTGTGCTTCATTTCTATCTGCAGATTTTGTTCGAAATATTTTTTTTGCGCCGATAAATTTTTTGGCGAATTACGCTCTTAATTGACTAAAAACTCAGTCGGGTAAAGACCCGTTATTAGTGTTCCATTTTAATCAAAATTGGAATATGTCGACAGATACAAACCCTCGATGTAAAGTTTAGTTAAAATTATTTAGCCGTTCTGGAATTGTTGCGTGCGGTGTGTCACACTGTCATGGCGAGGCTGACAGACGCGATTTTGTAACTTTGTTTCCTAAAGCGCGTAAAAAAGAGTGGGCCAGAAAAACAAATAAATTTAAAATTATCTGGAAGGTCTGTATCATGGCCTATGTTATGGTATATAAGAGCATTTGCTTTGGGGGGACTGAGGAAACTATGATAAAGTCTCGGGAAACCTTGGAAATACAATGGAATCCTATTCACTACACCGTGACGCTTCATACTTTATTTAACGTCATATTTTCAACCGCATAGGTTATGTAGGTAGTGGCTAATGATAAGATAACTGAGAAATATGCAGAAGGCAGTGGTCAAGGCCCATTTTAAAGTAATGTGTGAGAAACTATAAGGCTAGAAATGCCCCGACCGATATTCTCACCCCGGAAGGTTCAAAATATAAAACAGGAATATGTGGGTAGTTACTATAGGATTCTGACGATGGTGTATAACACACTGATATATTGGGTTTTTGGACTTCATCCATCGTCCTGGTTTTTAAGATAACTAATAAAAACACGACGTTTCGAAAACTGGATCTGTTTCCGTCCTCAGGTGAAGGGAAACACCTATTCTGTTGGGTCCGTTAGAAAGAGCTAGCCTCAATCACTGGACCCAACAGAATAGGTGTTTTCCTTCACCTGAGGACGGAAACAGATCAAGTTCCCGAAACGTCGTGTTTTTATTAGTTATCTTAAAAACCAGGACGATGGATGAAGTCCAAAAACCCAATATATCAGGAATATGTGGATCATGAAGGGTTCTGATCATGGTGTATAACACTCAGGATTACTGGGTTTTTGGACTTTGTCCATCACCCGGTATCCTAAAGAACACGAAAATTGTCCAGTGCTTCAGGTTAGCTCCTTCCATCGGAACCAACAGAGAGGACATCTCAGGAGGGAAATAGGTCCAGTTTCCGAAACGTTGTGAACAACGGACGATGGGCAAAGTTCGGACACCCAACAATCCCAAGTGATAAAGCATTGGTGGTGGCCACAACATCGGACTCTTCGTTGGTCTGTCGGTTACAAAAAGGGAACTTCGGCTGCTTGCCTTTCATGAAAAAGTTAAATGTAAAAGTAAAGGTATCCCTCAGGCCGTGGAGGCTCATAGGGTTGGGAGATGTTGAGGTTCCCATATTTTCTAGACCAGTGTTCCGAAAACTTTTTCTACTCGCGGCACACCATGAAGTATCCATGACTCAACACGGCACACCAAAATGTTATTCCCCCGCAAAACGCATGATATCAGACAATTAATATAAATACGTAACGTGATTAACTTATTACTATAATGTTATTATAGTGTTATTTTATTATCATTAAACAGAAATCGACTCGTACATTTATTAACAATTAATTAACTTTAATTCCCTGTAGAGTGTAGACAATACACTTCTATTACTATTAAAGTAAATACAGTAATTCTACTCATACCTTCAATGTGACACTTGCGCCTGCGTAGCTGTACACAGGCGACTGATCCGTGGTGGAATCGTTGACAACGCAATTTCTCATTTCTTCATCGATATATTTGAGCCGCTCCCTCTTTGATGTCTTAATTTCTCTTAACGTCGAGAAGCCCAGTTCACACAAATATGTAGTTGAAAATGGCAATAACACATTAACTGCCATCTCGGAGATAGCCGGGTATCCACTCCTTATTGCCAACAAAACGTATCCAAAGGCACTTCGAGAAGTTTTAGTTTCAATGTTCTGTCTGCTTTTAAATCTGCAATTTCCTCTTGTATATTAATCGGAAGATATTCTGAATTCGCAACGAATGGATCACGAACCCAGTCGAAATCTTGTACACTCTCTCCAAAATACTTATTGAATTTCTGCTGCAGCATTTCTAAATGTTCTTTAATTGTGTTCATCACCACTTTATTGCCGTCAGCAAGTGGCAATACAGCCGGGAACATCTCCAACGACCCATCCGTAATTCTCTATATCCACAAATTCAGCTTATTTATAAATCCTTGTATCTTATTCATATTAGTTAGAATATTTTCTTTCCTAACTTGCATCTTTCTGTTCAGCTCATTCAAGTATACGAAAATATCGGAAAGATATGCCAACTTACATACCCATTCATCATCTGCAAATAAATCCGCGTACTCATGCCCCTCAACAGTCAAAAATGCACGTACCTCCTAATTAAGTTCAAATATTTACGACTTCTGTATGTAGTAGGAGTGTAGTGTGTTCTGATTCCATTTCCTGACACAAAACGGGAAAAAACGCCGCGAATTTAGGGGCCGCGATTTGATGAGGTTCACGACTTTTACTACTTCGTCCAGCACAACTTTCAGAGAAGATGGCAAAGACTTAGCAACAATAGCTTCGCGGTGAATGAGGCAATGATCGCATCGTATGTTAGGATTTACTTTGCGTGCTTTAGCAACAAATCCTTTAACACGGCCTGTCATAGAAGCGGCTCCGTCTGTACAATCACTAACGCAATCCTTCCATTTTAATTCATTATGTAACACATATTCATTAGTGACATGAAATACTTTTTCACCGGTGGCTCGCTCGGGAAGTTCTTTGCAAAAATCGAAATTTGTTGCAATTATATCTCCATCGATGTATCGAATGTAAGCAAGAAGTTGTGCGTGGCCGCTAATGTCGGTGGACTCGTCGATGTGAAGCGAGAACTTCTGACTGCCCTTGATTTTCTCCTTCATAATTGCTTCAGTGTCACGGGACATGTCAATAAAATACAGGGAAACCCTTGCTAATCCCTCCAGTTTTAGGGAAAAACACATACACAGAACACGCGGCAAGTATATCAAAGAAGCCGCGTAGATGCGAGAAAAATAAAAATAAATCAATAATGAAAACTATGATATAACAACAACTGTGAGTAGATAATTTACGTTTAGTTTCTTAGAATACAACATTACTGTACATAAAAAATCACGGTATGTAATAAAAATAGACAAGCATCATCTTATTTAATCAGTACAGTGGTTGAGAATAAAATACAAGCATATGAAACACGGTAACTGGGATAAAATAAAACGAATAAAATTCGACAATTAATTTCTTACAATAGGTAAAAGTTCGCGTCACACCTTTCACCTTGTGACGGCACACCAGTGTGCCGCGGCACACCGGTTGCGGAACACTGTTCTAGACAATCGGCTCATAGATGGCAACAAGGTTGTCAGCCCTACGCGCCGGCCGCCCTTTACCCCTAAGAATATTCCAAGAATATTCCTGGTACTCATTTCTGTTAGAGGCTGAGTCGACCCCAGGGCCATAGTGCGGCTGGTAGGATTAGGTCAATTGAAAAAAATCCAATGACCTCATCGGGACTTGAACCCGCGACCTTCCGGCTTGTAGCATAGTGCCTCAACTAACTACGCTACCGCGTGCCCGGAAAATGGTAACTATCACACGAAAGGGAAAGCAATAGTGCCGTGTTTTGCTGGCGGCTGTTCTTGTACGGACTCGGAGATCTGGTGGCTCTGGTACTGCCGTAGCATATGGACTTGAATCTGCCAGCCCTAGCATGCTGACATGTCAGTACCCCTCAGTACCCGACAAGCCATTGCAGTCTTGGAGGCCACGCCTCGGGATGGCTTACAGAACACTTGTATCTAAGTTCAGAAGTAGCGAATAGTGCAAACATCTTACCCTCTGTCCCTTTCGGAGCCTCTCTTTCACCACATCGTAAAGCGATGTCTGTTTCTGAGTCATTTCCGAGCCACGTCTGTTATGAGACCACCAAGAGTTGAGGAGCGAACACCATACGCGTGTTGCGTTACTTCCAAGTTGTCATGGAAACCAGCATGGCCTCTCGTAACAACGAAATCGATGTTCGTGTCGGAAAGAGGAAAATGAATACGGCCGGGATATCTCAGTCGGTATAGCAACGGGCTACGTGTTGGACGGCCGGGGTTCGATTCCGGCAGAGACAAGATATTTTTCAGTGTTCAAACCGGCTCTGAGGCCCACCCAGCCTCCCATCCAATGGGTAGCAAGGAGTTTTTAGCCGGGTTAAAAGCGGCTGGGGCGTGAACTGACCACCTCCATTTTGAGCTGAGGTGTGCAGTCTGGCCACAGGCAGATTCGCTGAACAGAACGAACCAATGCTTTATTCATGATCCCTTTCCTTTCCTTTCCTTTCCTTTCCTTCCCTCGCTCGCACAGGTGAGCGGACCGGCGCGGTGAGGCTAGGTGGGGGAAGTACCGGCTCCGATATGACAAGTGTGCGGGCCAAGCCTGGCGCAGTGTGTAGCTAGCCGCGGCGGTAAGTGTGTGGCCTTCAGGTAGGTGTGTGCCTACACGTAAGGATAATGTTAAAATAGTTCTCGAGCAATTTGTAGACTGGCCCAGCACCGGGTCTAATTGCGAGCTGTTGTGAGGGTGTAACGCCGTGCAATTCGGAGAGTTCGACGTTTCGGAAGGACATCGCTTCCAACTTCAGGGTTAAATGGTAAGCCAAGTAATATATAAGTTCTGGCTGCTTGCTTGGCTTAACCTTCGACCCCGAAGATGGAGGCAGCCTGCTTCTGCTGTTATTCCGAAACGTCGGGCTGTCTCCGAGCTACACGGAAGAACGTACTCTTCACAGATTAATACATGTCCAATTTCGAAGAATGATTTCGCAGGATGCTTTTGCTCTAACATCAGTAAACCTCGAAACTGTACGTCTGAGCACACAAGGGTCCAGCTCACGGAAATTCTCGGACTTTTGCAACTTCATTCAGTAGGGTTGACAATTTACCCATTGTTTTATAATTGCCAGCGTTTTATAAAATTTATGCAGTGCGTTGTTTGGATTTGAACCATAGTGTCTGACTACTATTGAAGACCCTATTTTTAAGAGGGATCTCTGCATATTTTAATGTTGCTATTATTTTGAGCAAAATATCTGATGCACTGCTTTAAATGTGCAGTAACGTCTTGTCCCTACCATCCTCGGCTTCTCACTTCAGAGACCCAGGTTCAAACCCAGGTTATGTCATGTGGGATTCGTGGCACTGGGCCAGGTTTTTCTCTTGGTACTTCTGTTTGTCCTGCCAATTATCATTCCACCGGTGCTTCACACTTATGTATCTTGAGGGGCTTGTACAAGGGGCCCAACTAAGGCCGCAGCACAACAGAACTCTGGCTCGCCCCTCTCCTATGATATAGAAAAGAGAGATGCTTGTAAAGTTTTGGTACGGAAAGGAAATAGTGAGAGTATCTAAACGGAGACAAAAATTAAGAACCTGAAGAATTGAAGACAAGGCTGAGTAATGAGAATGCTTGTTATAATCCCGAAGAATGGCGTCTTATGGGATGAGACGCTTCTGCCCAGAAGATGGAAGCAGCAGGTTCAACCGAAACCAAAATTATACGGCTAACAAGAAAACTTACTGAGAAAAATATTCGTGTTACATTTCCTCCACCACTTTTGTTCGACACGTTTTTCGCTCCAATAATTTTTTTTTTTTTTTGAGTTTTGGTTGACGGGAGGGCAGAAGGTATCGAGGTTTTCATGTGTAGTGTCCGTCATATTTTGTACCTATTTTAATCGATATTTGCACTCCATAACACGTTTTATCAAAGTTTCCATACCAAATTTCATGAAAATCCATTCAGCCGTTCTCCGATTGTTACAACTTTTCGTTGCGAACAGTCCGAAAATGTTGTTCAGCTTTCAGGACTTCTGCATTGTAAACTTGATGGCTGTCACGTCGGTAGCTGAAAGCAAAACAACATTTCAATATCATAATGACCAGTTTAGCTTCTTCCCGCTTATCAAAGACGCCCTTCTACATAGGATACTTTGTACTCGCCAGAAATTTATCTGAAGATCACGTAACGATGTAATGGAAACATTAACTGGAGATGGTGAGCGTTGGATCTTCAGCAGGGACATCCTCGGATTCCTCATACACTAACTGATTAACCATTTTGATGGAGGATATGTCTTTAGAAGCTGCTATTCATGCATGTGGCCAAGGAATTATCTTCTTGTAGAATTCAAGTCCTCGTTTCTTTGTCCCTTTCTCCTGTTTGCGGTATCTGTGGGAAGAACCGCGTATATGGAGGGGACTTGTCGCTTTAATATGAGACGCTCGTAACAGAGTGTATACATAGGAAATGGTACAGTCTCCTAGACTCTTACGTTTATGAGGTGTGAAATTGATTAGTGTTATGTGAGTTTCATCTCTTCAGGACCTTTTAGCACTGCCTCAGTGTAAACTGCCGCAGCCCAGCTGCTGATAAGTTCAGTCACCCAGTCCCTTTTATCTGCGTCGAAAGTCAGTAGTTCGTGCCAATACCAGAAATCATAAATATCATACATATAATTAATTCACTTAATGGTGGGTGGAGTCCAACTGGGTCCACTCGGCACGGTGGCCACTGATTGGCCTATTGTACCTGCCCCGGGTGATTATGATGATGGAGAATTAGGTGGAATGAAGATTGGCAGGGGAAACCGAAGTACTCGGAGAAACCCCGCCCCAGCGCCACTTTGTCCACCACAAATTCCAGTTGACCAGGCCCGGGGTCGAACCCGGGCCGTCGCGGTGGGAACCAGCATAGCTTGAGCTATGTCGCGGCCCATCATACATACAAGACAAGGAGTTCTGGGTAGAATTAATCGTCTACTTTCCTTGATAAGACACGGACCGCACAGGAAGCGACGCGTCCAATGATTATTCTATTCTTGCATGTATTCTTTGACGCGGGAAGTTGTTTACTGAGCCGTTGCGTAACAATGAAAAGAGGGATACACCTATAGACATACAGACTGATGGGAGGGATTTATGAAGTGTGTCGTGATATACATACCAAACTTCATAAAATTGGTTCAACCATTCAAAATGTTGAGATCACAGACAGCAAGGTGATATCATAAGCCTACTTTCATCTTTCAAATTAAGGAAAGTGGGCTAAAAAGAGCGGGATTATCTCAGTCGGTATAGTGACTGGGCTACGGAATGGACGGCTGAGGAATCATAATTCGATTCCCGGCAGACGTATAAAACTATTCATTTATCCCCAGTGTCCATTCCTGCTCTGAAGCCAGTCCTACCTCTTATCGAATGGGTACGGGGGGGGGTCATACTCTGGGGTTAAAGAAGCTGGGCACTGAAGCTGACCCATTCATCTGCGGCTAGAGCTGAGGTTAATTGCGTGGATCTACACCTCCACACCCTCATACGCCTTCATGTAGGTGTGCTAAACTAATTAAATACTGGGACAGTTTAACATTTACCTTTACACTATTTCTGTACGTCTTACAGGTTTCAAGATAACTAAAATATAACGAAATTGCTAGAGTTGTTAAAAATCTCTGTGCGTCTGCGCAGTGTTTCATACTGCAGACTCTAAAACGCGTAGTGTTCATAGCCTAAGCAGCTACAGGCTCTCGCAGCGGTGCTTATACAGTTCTGTCTTCTGGGCTCTAACGTCATGTAGTCCGTTGAAAATCAAACGACGTTTCGGAGGAGAAGCTGTACAGCAGGTTCTGCTTTCTAACTGTCTCGCGCTGGTTTCTTGCTTCGCTTATTCTTGGACCCTTAGGATGGAGGAAACATGTTCCTCCGAAACGTCTGCTATCTTTAAAACGAACTACACGGCGATAGAAGTCTTCAACTGCAGATTCTCGTCTGCAACAAATGAACGTCAAAAACAACGAAAGACAGGAAAACCTTCAAGGTACATAGGTGAAGTTTTGGGTCCGAGGTTTTCACGAACTGAACCCCTTTCCAACCCAGACGATTCAGTTCCCTGTCACTTTCGCGCATATCGTCCTGGTGCACAACAGCTTGCAAGCTTCTGCGTGACTTTCCGTCTTCAGAAGGTTCAGAAGTAACGTAAACTGCAGAGAGACTGGTTCGACCGGACCTTCTAGTCAGTGGCATGCAGTTCAGTGCCCTTCTTTGGGTTGAGGCACTATGCTACAAGTAGAAAGGTCGCGGGTTCGATTTGCGATGAGATCATTTGATTTCTTCAATTGACCTAATCTTTCCAGCCGCACTATGGCCCTGGGGTCGACTCAGCCTCTAACAGAAATGAGTACCAGGAATCTTTCTGTGGGTAAAGGCCGGCCGTCGCGTAAGGCTGACAATCTCACCGCCATCTGTGAGCCGATTGTCTAGAAAATGTGGGAGCCTCGACGTCTGACAACCCTATGGGCTTTCACGGTCTGTTACAAGGTTATCTTTACCTTCCTTCATCCCCAAGAGAACCTAGCTGCGGGTTAACTTCAGAAAGACGCCAAAAGCTGTCCGACAGCTGACATCTTTTTCTTCTTCTGATTTTTATATTAGGTCCTCTGGCCTGTTCCCACCAGAAATAATATGGAACTGTGGATCTTATAGACAGTTGATAGGGCTCCTTGGACGGGCGATCAGCCCTGTCGCAAGGCCGCTAGCTAAACACAAAACAACATTTCGTGCCTAGACTCTGAAGCCACTATGAAGGCCGCGTCTTCATTTTCAAAAGCTATGTAATTTTTGTACCATTGACTACTGAGATCACGAACTAACCCATGGAGCGGGATCATTACATCTGGGGGGGGGCAGGATCGCTTTCAGTGTCAAGACTGTCTTGTGTAGAATAAGGCGATGGGTGAAGGAATTGAGAATATTCTGAATAAGTAGCATTCCTGGCATAATCGAGGTACTATCCCAGCATTCGCCTCGAGAGTCTGAAGAGGACCACGAAAATCTAAGTCAAGATGTGCCGGCCAAGGTTCGAACCGATCATTTCTCGAATAAGTCTATAAAACATTACCACTATACCACCCTTCATTATGTCTCTATGGAGAAGCTGACTGTGGCTCAGACCAGAAATGTGCGACTTTTATGGGGCCTGACGGTTCATAGCCTTGCTCACACTAACCGACCACTCGCCCCCGTCCTGGCCCAGATGAATCCAATCCGGTTTCTTTGAAATTCACCTTGCTGTTGCTGTCCCATATACGCCCAAGAATTCAAGTTCTCCCAGTCTTCAGACGAAATTTTGTGTGTTTCTGAGTTCTCCCACCTGCACCACAACAGTAAGGGTACGAACATGGTGTGTCTGGAATGGGACAAGAATCGTGAAAATTGAGGTATGCAAATTCTAGAAAAATGCGTTTGGAAAGTGAGAATTTCATGTTGCAAAGAACGTCTTCCAACCCTCAACTCTAACCCTTTAAATCACAGTGGTTACTATATGTACTACCTGCTTTAACACTCTAAAACTCTGAATTTTGCCCACACACAGTTCTTTTACTTCGCTCGTATGATTTTCATAATAAACAGCGATTGAAGAGTTCTATCTGGGATATAACCCCGTGTAGTCAATTGAAAATCAACCGACGTTTCGGAGAAAAATGTCTCCTCCATCTTAAAGGCCGAAGAATAAACCAAGAAAGATACCAGCGTGAAATCAGGCATCAAGCAATAATATTCTATTCTTCAACCCTGAAAATGGCGACATGTTTTTTTCCGAAACGTCGGTTGACTTTGAACGGACTACACGGCGTTATGTCCCAGAAGATACGATTCTCTAGAACCACCGCTATGAACTTCAAGCCCTGCATAAACAGCTATTGTTCGCCTCAACACTATTAACCAATTTGTCCCTATAACCGGGACGCAGTGTGTTTTCTGTGAGGTAGAACTAAATTCATGAATAACATTTAGATGCATTTCAGGCATTTGAAAGGAAGTGGCCACGGAATTTTCTCGTTTTTTTCACGTATACGAACACGAATAAGTACAGCACATTGTCACGATTTAAGGGTGTGACCATAGACGGCGTTTGGATTGGTGAATGGATTTATTGACAACTTGTACACACGACTCGGAACTATGAGAAATTACAGCGCTATCACTAATCTCCACGCCCTACTAATCACCGCAGAACCCGCTAAGCCTTTTACATCTTGCTGTGTCATCAGCCGTTCTCTGGCAACAGTTTTAACAGTGGAGATTCTTCAGCTTCCCACACTCAGGTTTCATGTTCACAGCTGCCCGTGCAGAACTCTTATCAACTGTCAACTCAACTATAGCGCCATCTGTTCTCAGCCTTCCTTGCAAAGCTCGACTCAGCTGCCAACCCACAACTAATTGGATTGCCGCTATTGTCTTCTTTATAACTACTTTGCACGGACGGAATATAAAACACTCCGTTTCCATTGTAACTATTGTTGTGTGGGTCTCGTTGCCGTGGGAAGGTGTTTACCGAGTCGTTGCTCAGGAACGATCGTTTGTTTATTCGCCTATTGCATAGCAGCGGCTGTACTCGTCCGTTTCGAGGTCTTTGCCTAGCAACGAGTCTATAAATCACTACATCATATCTTTCTACCCTGTTGATGGAAGCAGCATATTCCTCAGAAACGCTCTCACTTGTCTACCAGACTGCACGGTCTCAAAATCCAGAAGGTTATAATCTTAACGCAGTCAGTTATGCCTCAGTATTATCATTTAGTATTCACTTTGCGGTCCGCATTTCTGTGATTCATTTACTGGGAGTGGGGAGGGTAAATTTCGTCAGCCACATCTCCCACTAAGCACCCCACTGTGGGCGAGTGGATGTCCTTTCTCTGACCACATGCTTTCTCTCAAAACTACTACTGGTGACCTGAACATAAACAGATTTCGTTTTGTAACAGCAGAGAAACTGGTGAATGTGTGTTAACATCTGTAATTTCACGTGCAAAACAAATGTGACATTTCATATTTACAAGATGTAGGAAACAGTTACCCAAGCGGCGGTCCGTATCGTCTCTAAAGAAGCCCCTTCACGCCAGCGCCTCTCACAAGATACGGTTGGTTTGACCGATGATGAAAGGGAATTTCTTTCCACAATCAAAAATCCGAAAGTTATTTGCTCTCGAACTGCAGGTAGCCAGCTAGCCTACATCTGCCGTGTAGGGGAGGCGAAATGGTAAAACATTTCCAACTCACTCGCTTCCACTGTACTGTGAAGCCATTTCACACACGACTTAAACCCGGAGTATAAGCATTCTCAAACATTGCAAAATTGCAGTCTAACTTTCTTACATTCTCCTTACAAAAAAGATCTTAATACAAGTGCAATTAGTAACAGAAAGTCACACGACTGACTGAAAGTAGAACATTTGCATTCGAACCTAATTGTGAGTTTAATAATAATTATCTAGCTGAATTTACATAACAGCTATAGATCTCATAACATTAAGTTCGAAACTGCGAAAACAGTTGACTTCATATCCATTGTTACGCTCACAGCATAACAATAGTCGATTTGACAATCGAGATGATTTCAATTTAGATAGGCAGTCTGCATCTTTGGAAATAAGACGAAAGCAGTTTGTCTGAATGCCACTGTCCTACATGCGCAGTAAACACGAAAATCACAAATAATTAATAATAAAAATATTAATTTTCCGCGCGAAGCCATGGTATTCTGCAGTTGCTGAAAATTAAATCTTTGGCCCCGTAGCAATAGCTTCAGTGCTGTAAAATTATATCTAATTATAGATATGGAAGACAACTTATTTGCTTCTAGCAACCAGACAAGCCGGGTTTTGTAGCTGGAAGCGTTGCTTGAGGTTACCAAGTTTCTAACCCGTGAATCTGAAGCACTTTCTCTGTAAGAAGTCTGGAACCACAATAAGGTGAGAGAGATGATGAGGTTCTTACAGTGGTCAGTTTCAAAATTACTGTCTTCTGGGACATGACGCTATGTATTATGATAGATTTACCGCCATCTTCAGGGTAAAAGTGACTTCCGCTTTGAAGGGTCAGGCACGGGTGCATCCGAAATGTTGGTGCTTATTTACCGGAATTCACTGCGTCACATCCGAGGAGACCGTGTCTAATCACAAGGAGCTAATTGCGTCCTTCATCAGTCGATTTCAACACCCGACATTGAAGGATCTGCGCAAAACGACACCGAAAAGACTGGTTTAGCGTAAACGGTTTACGCTGTTATTCGGGAGATATTCGGTTCGAATGTCGGCCGAGGCACCAGATATCCTGACCAAGATTTTTTGTGATTTTACTCAGTCTGTCCATGCAAATTCCCAATTAGCACATCGATTAGATTACTATTGCCTCCTTCCAAATCCTGTCCAAATCTTCGTTCATCTGTCACGCTTCTGTCTGGCGCTGCGTGTTCTCGGTACTGACGCAGGGTCCGTAGGGAAACACACGAGAGGTTGAGAGGGAGAATGTTATTTCGATACGAATCTCTCTTATATGGGCCACATTTCGCTCAAGGCACACACCTAACTCGCCATATCTGTCGAGCTGAAAAGACATAAAATTCGTTTTCATTAAGAACTGAAATAGTTGCACGCTAAGAAAACAATGCACTGTACAGTACCTGTACTTTTGATTTTATTTATTCGGAAGTAATGTTAATTGTAGTATGTGTGCCTATAGATGGGGTTTGGATTCGTGAATAGTCTTATTGACCACTTGTAGGTCATAACTACAAATAACTATATCACTATCGCTATTTCCACACTTTGAAGATCACTAGAGCACAGATTCTAGTGTTCTCGGTCTGATACTGGACGTTTCCTGGTAACGGCTCCAAGAATAGCTATTCCTCTGCTTCCAAGCACAAGTCATGTCTTCACGGACTCCCGTACAGAACTGACTTTCAAATGAGTAAGCTGAGTCTGAGTCTTATGTTACGACCGACGGTCAGTTGACCAGTCTGTCTTGAAATAAAGCACCCACCTGAGGCTTGCGACCAGATTTTAATGGCTGTCGGACAGTTGTGGGTGTGTTGATGTGAAGCTCTCTCTCTGACGGGAGGACGGGTGTGTTGTTTACAATTTATACTGGTCCTCGCCAGCACATTCGTTTTCGGGTCCGAGTCCCGTTGGACTTAATGACCATATTTTACTGTAACAGATTTGAGACTTCCCTTTTCGTCGCAGGGCTACGGTGGAGGTAAGCTCTAAACGTGTCACATCGATAACCCCTAGGCACTGACCGGATAGAAAACACCGTTCTTCCACTGTTGAAAGTTAACTGTTGCTGCAGAGACGTGTTTACCGCGCTGTTGCATAGCAACGGCCGCGGCGTGGACCACAGAAATCCCAACAGTCCTTCTGTTGTTTCATGTTGATTCTTTATCTTGGGAACCTGTTTGCTTGCGATCTCTACCCAGCGACTGGTCTACATGCCACAATAATCCGAATCCTCACTAAATGTTAACATTCAAATGGACGAGGTATCCGAAAGTTATTTGGAGATTGGGTAAGCCCCTTTCTCCTTCTCAGCGCCACTAAACAACCAATAAGGGCTGGACCAACACCGGCTAATAAGTGTTACCACCTTGGATATGGGTCGAATGCATGTCAACACGTGTGAGGTATGCGACAGGTTGCTCAGCGAACTTCCTTACTCCGATGTCGACACGTGTGAGGTATGCGACAGGTTGCTCAGCGAACTTCCTTACTCCGATGTCAATACACATGAGGTATGCGACAGGTTTTTTTTTTTTTTCACGCGGTTAGTCGCTGGTTTCCCACCGCGGTGGCCCGGGTTCAATCCCGGGTCTGGTCAAGTGGGATTTGTGGTGGACAAAGTGGCGCTGGGGCAGGTTTTCTCTGAGTACTTCGGTTTCCCCTGCCAATCTTCATTCCACTAATTGCTCCACAATCACCCTCACCTATCTTCTGGGGCTGGTACGATAGGCCAGAAGTGGCCGCAGTACAAGGGGGTCAAGTGGCTGGGGCGTGAAGCTGCCTACTCGCCTCAATCTAGTGTCGAGGTCAAGAATACTGGAGCTATACCCCTATTCCCCATTATGACTTCATGGCATAGGGCTTAAGTAATTAAGGGCAAGGAAAGTTTTACCTTTTTATTAAGACGAGCGGTAGGGTTCCTTGGATGAGGGGTCAGAGTACAGCGAGACCTCTGCTCGCAGTGCAACTGTTTTCTTTTTGGTGCCGGAGTGCAGTCGCAGCCTAACACTTAAGACTTTCAAGAACCTGTTTTAGAAGCATGATCTCTAGCTAGAAGCGGTTCACATTCTTGTGAAGCAAAACGCGGACACGTTTCGCCAGACTGGAAGTGAAATACAGCGCAAGAAACAGTAAACAGAGGGGGGGGGGACGTGACGTGAATACATTTCTTGCTTGGCCAACAATGTACAGGGTGTTCATACAAGAGTTAATTGTTACTGAGCGATTTTCGTTGTTTGTTACGGAATACAAATTATTATTGCTATGATTGCAGAAGTCCTTCGTTTGACTCTGACTTGGTCCAGTTTGGCTTTATCCATCTTCCGCCCTTTATGCTACAATAATTACCCATCCCGTCACTATTACTTGAATTCAAGTTGGAGCACAAGTGATGTAGTCTCGTTTTGTGGTTTTCCTCAGTCCATCCAGACAAATGCAGAGGTGATGGTTTGGATAGATCAGGACGCGACCGCTTCCTTCCATATTCTTTCCACAGGATCTTTTAAGCTCCGCAGCGTCCAGACCGACGCTGGGTTCAACGTAACTTCCCGTCCAGTGGGTACCGTGGCCAATGCGATCGGTACGAAACATCTTCATGCAGTAGCGACGTTAAGAATGCATGGAGCTATGACTTCAGTCTACACACGTCTTTATAGAGCGCGTTGTTGCTGCAGTGTAGTCGATTATTGAACACACTCCTTGGAAAAGCTGTCACGAGCGCTTTCTGTACGCAATATGTTTCGACGAATTTGCTGACTTGGTGTTTGTAGTTCAACAGATTCTGCCGGATTTCTTCTCCTTCGCTGTCACAGGAAAAGGAGACGTTTCGACGAACTGAGCACACGTCACTTGAAAACTCAATATTAGTTAATGTCTGGTTTATGGATTCCTTGACCATTTCGCTATTGAGGACTCATATACTCGTATTTGCGTCTGTGTACGGCTTGTGTGTGTCTCACTTTACGACATAGCACCCTTCCTGATGACGTCAATAGATGCCGCCATATTTTCTCTAGTTTGATAAGTTTGTGTGCAGATAGCGCTAGGATTTCTCAAGTACATTCGGTATAGCAACTAGGCTCCGGCCTGGACAACCTAGGAATCGGAGTTCGATGCCAGGTAAGGGGAAAGTGTTTATTCTCTTCTCCACGACATCCACACCGCACTAGGGCCCATCCGGCTTCATTTCCAACGTACCACAGTACGCTAGGACACATATTTCTCGAGCGATGAGTAAAAAATATTTTTGGGGATTTCAAAATGTTTGGGGGTTCCCAGAAGTTTGTAGGGATATTTGAAATATAAATTTTTGGAGTTTCGAATGTCTAAGACCTCTCCAGGTACGTTTTCTAGCTTCACGGTATGTTCACCTGAAACAGGTGCAGCTGTAAAAGTGTACATTTATCGTATAGCCGAACGACGCTATCGTAGCTGAGACTTTACATCGTCGAATCCTAGGGTGATTAATGAATAATTAATTGGCGAGGATGTGGTACATTTCCGGAGCGGAAATGTACCGGGTACCAGAGTGTGACGCAGGGACTTAATGGGCTGAAGGCATGGGACGGTATGGAAGGGGCTCTCACTGCAGAGACTGTTAAGATAACTATCTTCTGAGGTGTGATTACTTGTATCCAATTGGGTCGTTACCAAAGTTTCGGAGGAAATGTTGCCTCCTTCTTCAGAGAAGAAGAGTAGTCTGAGGGTCGAAAAAGTGGAGCGGATATAAGGAGAGGGAAGAAGAGACTGGGGCCCTCAGCTCAGAACCCCTTCTCCTCCTGCTTCTCTGAAGTCCCACAAGAATAATATTCAAGAAAATGTAAGTTCCTCGAAATGAGAAGAGGGAAAATTGAAATGCCAGACAGGCCGTGGATGTCTTTTTCATTACTACAAATCGCCACCGGGTTAAGAATGTCGGAGCTGTATTTCCACTTCCCCATACGCCCTCATGACGTGGTTGTTAATAAAAATATGAGACCAGTTTCATTTTTACCGGTATTCGAGTGTAGATACTGAGGAAAACTAAGTTCAATGCGATTTCAATCCGTTACTTCCTTCTGCAGGAATAAGTTTTTGGTGCAGTATGTTTCTTGAGCATTTGATGCATATTCAAGTGTCACAGTTGTTCCCTAATGTTATGGAAACCAAAGGCTCATCACCGTATTGACAAAAGTATACCATCTGTCCTTGACCTGAAGCCCATGCTTGTAGTTCACATCTCCAAGGCGTACTTTACGGCTCTCCGTTGCGGATGACTCTTAGCTCCTTCTTCCTCAGACGTTCATCAGTCATCCTACAATTCGACGCCATATTAACCTTTGCCGTTGTTGTTATGCAGCAAGAGATAGTTGTCAACAGGAACAAATAATGTAGAAATTATGTGATAACACTTAATTGAAATTAAGTTGCTTGTAACCACAGTGACATTTATGTTCATTTGTTTTAGATACAAACCCGTTGTTGCTAATCCAGTCACATTATACATATTGTCACGTATTGGGCATATAACGCGACAGATAACTTCACGCCGTATTTTATATAGCGAATTTTATTTCACATTCGCACTTACAATCAC
>NW_019731985.1:0-6757 GCF_002891405.2 Cryptotermes secundus | reverse complement strand
TAAAAAAAAATTAATTAAAATTTTTATATAAATTCATCGAAGATATAGCGCCCCCATTCCACTAAATTCCCCCGTTTTCCTTGAATAAAAGTGACTGAAATAGACCGTGCAATAAATCAAACACATGTTTATTCTTCTTGCATAATCCCTTTGCATTTCTTCTCTTTGATGCTAAGTAAAATGACTATCACTAGGGCGTGCCCGTTCTTTGCGAATTGTGTTCTTCAAGAATGTAAAACTTAATATTACAAGGGTTGGATAAAAAGTAGTGGCAGTGCAATCCAATCTGCCCCTTCGTGCCCTATTTTATAGTGCCTATGTCAATATTATCTCCCCATCTTCATCTAGGTTTCCAAAGCCTTTTCCTTCCTTGATAATTTTCGGTCAGACTTTTGTAAAATTTTCTTCATCTCTCCCACGCGTATTGTATTGTCGCGTGATTGCAGTGTGACTGTAGACGGGGTTCGGATTGGTGATCGGATTTATTGGACTCTTTGATACAGCGCCTGACTACAATTTACAGTTCAATATCACACACACAGCAGTGTCCACAGTAATGCCTTCACTAGCCGTTGCTCGGTAGCGGCTTCAACGGCGGACGTTCCTTTTCCTCTGGGTTCCCGAACTATTCCCGGCCTCAGCTACCTGCTTCTAACAGCAACAGCTCACAACGACTGAACAGCAGCAGTCCTCTGACTGGCTAACTCACTCACCAACCAACTCCATTCCACTGACTAAACTCACTCCTCACTAACCGTCCTGCTTATAACATCTTGGCACGGACCGCACATAAAACACATTTCTCCTATTGCTGTTTACGTTCCATTGCTTAATGACGGTCGTTGTCTAATTGTTTCTTTCGCGGTCGTTGCCTAGCAACAGGTCTACATGCCACAATATTAATTTATGCCCGCGACAATATTAGATGAAGATTACAACTTCTGAAACACAACATTTTGTAATTTTCACAATTCTTTTCTTAGTTCCTCTTTCTTTGGTTCAGACATTCTTCTTGGCACTTTATTTTCATGCAACTTCACTGTACGTTTCGCTGAGATTCATTTTAATATTATCCTTACACTTTTGTGTTGTCCTCTCCCGACTGAAATCTTGTACGCTAAGCAATTCTAGAAAGTTTCCAAATTAAGTGAGAAGAAACCTCCAATATTAAAAGTGCTGTCTCCTGGAAAGTGACGCCGTGTAATTTGGTAGACAGAAACCAGCGCTGTGGAGGGGTTCTTCAAACCTACATCAGGTTCAGCACTTCGGCCTTGACTCTTTGCGGGTACGTCTGTGTGCGAGGGGAATCCCCTAGCGCTGCAAGACAGCAGGAATAAACAATGACGAAATTGCTTTCCGTACGAAGTTTGGCAAATAACCGCATCGAGTCTGCGTGTGTGTGCACATGGACTTAAATTATGTTATGAAACCCAGGAGTTGCAGACTTCACATCATCAAGTGAAGGGACGCAGAATTCGAAGAGGACCTTGCAAAAAAATGGAATTCGCATGTGAAGTTGGAACATGTGACGTGAAGCAACAGATTGAACTTGATTGTGCATCTGAATCCATTAGAAGTCTCGACGCTCAATAGGATAAAGCGCCCGACCTTGTGACACGCGCCTGCCTTATATCGTGACACAGGCTTCCATAATGAAAACAGAGAAGTGAAACACAGAGCTAATTTCGCAGCAAATTGAGATTTTCAGCCCAAGAATTAAAGTACGTCACAAGGTTTAACCTGTGTCTTAATATTGCCACCGCATTTATATTGGTTTTTAGGTTTTACTTGGTCATAATTTTATTAATTTTTCGTTTTGCAGGAGTTAGACTTAACGACAGGCACGGGTATAAGGAGAATTGGTCTAATCGATGCTGGAATTTTGTGCCATTGTGGCCAACACATTTTATATTAGCGTTACAAGGGTTAATGCATGGCTTCTTGAATTGATTTACTGTAACGGGGTTGCCGAATTCTCCAGAATTACCAGAATATAATCCAGACACGATTTGGGAAAGTCGGAAAGTCTAGCTGCAGCGGGAGAAACATTCACGAATGTACAGGAAAGTGTTACAGCTTGCTTCAGGTACAGAGAGGCTGTGAGACTGTTCAGGTTCCTGCTTTCGCCCTGCAGCCCGAAAGAGATTTGCGACAGTGTGCAGAACCGTACTCACAAACCGGCAGAGAGGGGGTCCCCTGAATTTGAGTATTTATTTTACAGGGCACCAGTATCACGAAATTTGATAGCCCTTCACAGGGCTGGATATAAGAGTGAGCGACCGGGGCTGTCGCCCCATGAGGTCCACAAAACAGGAATAGGACACAACAGACATTACTTTTCTAAAATTGTGAAAAGTTAGTTTGTATTTTTAGTTACTGTAAGAAATGAGGACAAAAGAAATAAGTGTTTTGTTGTTACTGTTAGGGGCTTCCATGTTTCTAGTGCACCGGGGCCTGCACAATGTGGCCCTGACCCGCGGATGAATGAGGTACCTCGTGAATAACACGGACTGTGTGTCGCGTTGATGCCCGCAGGTTCCTGTGTAAGATGAGCGAGGTGGCGGAATTCTTCCGGGGCCGGGCTGTCCTGGTGACGGGAGCCTCGGGCTTCATGGGCAAGGTACTGGTAGAGAAGCTCCTGTACAGCTGCTCCGATCTGCGCGCCATCTACATCCTCATGCGCAAGAAACGCAACAAGGCACCGGAAGTGCGCACGGAGGAAATGCTGAAGCTTCCGGTAAGCATGCCTGGAGTCAGCCATGTTGGCCTTTCCAATTCCGCCAAAGCAATTTTCGGTTATATTATCTGAACATAGACCAATATCGGTTTGAAGTCATGACATAGCAGTCATCTTGCCGTTATACGCTGCAGAATAGATGCAGCCGAAATATTATCAATGAATAATTTTGACAACTTATGACATTATGCGCATAACACAGTATTTACATTGTCTATAGTTACCTCGAAAACCACAAGATTTGCGGAATAAATGCACTTCGCAAAAATATATGCCTCATTGCTCTCTGTACAGGTATTTTGGGGGGGGGTACATTTTTCTCTCCCTTCAATACGAGCATTTAGTGGTTTAGCTCAAGGTGCCAGCAGATATTCACGTAGGTCTTCATGCAAATCTTCCGTCATTGTCTAGTCTAATCGGTTCTAACGATGTATCTGACTATGTATGTGTGTAACGCTTCGGATTACTGAGTCCACAGTTCGGACGCAACAATGTAGATGTCTCCAACCCATTCACCTGAGGACGGAAACAGATCTAGTTTCCGAAACGTTCTATTCTTTAGAATACCGGACGACGGACAAAGTTCAAACAGTCAGTAATTCCGAGTGTCCGTTATTGTTGTACGATTTTAACCGAAATTGGAACGTGTGGATACATTTTATGAGAAAACTCTTAATATCATATTTAACGAAAATATTTCTTACGGCTGTCCAGTTGTCACATGTCTGCAGACAGATAGGTGGACAGACATTGCAGAGATAATGAGCAGTTTTATCGCAACTTCCTGTTGAACACGTGCCGATAACTTACCGGTTTCGCCTGTTTGGCAACTCTCAAGTTACACTTAAGAATTCCCCAGTTCAAACTTATTCATAGAACTAAGCAAGGCCGTGAAATCCGGTCAGTAAATTTGAGAGACAAATATTTGAGAATGGGGTGTGTTGCACAAATTTATTTTATGGTTTCTGCCAGGTAGTTTTTCTGCAAAGTTCGTGAGGTTAACAGTATGCCTGAGTTGTCACAGATACGAGCATTGGGCTCATTCCATTGCGAACAAAATCTCATATCTTTCACAAAAACGACAGGAACAGCCTCAAAGAGTTGGATATAACGAACGAACAAATATGTCGCCTTCATCTTCAGAGTACAAGAATGAGTTAAGCAAGAAACAGCATAAAGCATGTAACAACCAGGTCTCTGCATTCTCCTCCGAAACGTCGGTTGACTTTCAACGGACTACATGGCGTTATATCCTAGAAGCTAGAACTCTTCGTAACAAACTCTGTGAAAACTTCAAATTCTGTAAGAACAATCGTAACATAAAGGGAACAAACAAGAAAACATGGATATTCTTTTCTGTGTTGTAGCGAAGTTTAAATACCTTGGGATCTCTCCGAATTTTTTAACACAATCGATGTAGACGAAATTTTATTTTACACTCTACGCCGAATCATTATCCGACGAACATAATTCTGATTCATATGAATTCAATTAAACCTCTATTTTAGGAATATATATGGCTCAAATCGAATTTTATAAATTTTCTCAAACAGTTCACATTATAGGCACTTCGTAGACGGAATAAAATTTAGATTTTTAAGCTCTATAATTTTTATTAAAATATTTTTTAATGTTGCGTACATTTAAGTATCGGTGTGTGAAATGAAATAGTATGCATCCATTGGTGCAGACATTTCGTAACATTTCGACCACAGCATTCTAGAATAAGGCAAATATAGCAGAAAGTGATGTTTATGCAATTTCCTTCGATTCATAAAAGTTTAAATTCTTCACGCTTTTTGTACGAAAATGCATAATGAAACACAAAGCGATTATAATGCATACATTTATCACTAATTAATTTTGTCAACAATATTCTTGTATGCTACTTAGTTAGTTAGTTAGTTAGTTATTGGAGAGGGTGGGTTTCCCCATGCACTTAGATTAGTATTGGTCCATTGTGCTTCCCTCTATGATATTCTACCAGTCTCTATACCCTACCGATATTGGTGCGATCATCAGTCCCGACCGAGCCAGCGAATTCGGCCTCACTGGCTTGGTGGTATTTATAATGCTTCCCCCATCTATCAGAGGCGTTAGAGACTACTGTTGGGAACAAGTCCCTCCCGGAGGACTTGTTCCCTGAATTTTTCCGCCCTTAAAAATTCGACGACCTCCGCCGGGTTTGAACCCGCGTACCACGAGTCATGAGGTGGGAACGTTACCTCTAGACTACGGAGGCCGCTTTGTATGCTACTTAGTTTTAAGTTGTAAATTTAGTGCCCATTTCTGCCACAAGAGCTCAGTACTATATATGTAGGAAGGAAGTGAGAGCTGACCTACACAGCAAAGAATTAAGGTGGACGATTTGAATGAAATTAAGTTTACGCAGAACCCGTCGGTAAATTTGAATGCATTATTATTCATGAGGTTTGAGGGCTTTGAAGATTTGGATTGTTGCCTTCTGTCCCATGGTACAATGTAGTCTTGTAGGTTGCCAGCTAAGTTAAGTGAATGTTACCCTGAAAATATAGGCAGCGGGTTCCACCGAAAACTTTGAAGACAAACTACCAGGTTTCACGGTGTCTTCCCAAGGAAGTTGTTATAATATGTTACTTACAAAAATCAGTAACTGCCTACTAGATTATACGGTGTCATGACCCAGAAGGTTACAATCCAGAACTGTTTCCCATCCTTAAAGGCCTCTGGCTGGTTATTAAACAGAAGAAAAATATGTATTACGTTAAACCTACAGTCTCCCTCCCAAGCAAAATAAAAATATGTGGAAGGCTTGTTGAAGCAGATCGAAGAGAAAGTGTACCACTGGGGGCATGATGTCGCGACGTACCGCCCGGTACCCTGCGTGTCTGCAAAGTGCAGTTGCTGCCTTGGTCTCCTCCACTGCAGCTTATTAATCCTTATTAAGACCACAGGAAGAACTCGCTGGATAGGGTATCAGACCATCGCAAGGCCCCCTACAATCAGTTCAGGATTCTCTTCTTGGTGCTACAGCCCAATTCTCCCCCCTTTCTTTATTGCTAGTGAGGTGGGACTGAGTCCCTTGTACTGCGGCCACTTCTGGCCTATTGTACCAGCCCCAGATGATAGGTGAGGGTGATTGTGGAGCAATTGGTGGAATGAACATTGGCAGGGGAAACCGAAGTACTCGGAGAAAACCTGCCCCAGCTCCACTTTGTCCACCACGAATCCCACTTGACAGACCCGGGATCGAACCCGGGCCGCCGCGGTGGGAAGCCAGCGACTAACCGCTTGAGCTATGGCGCGGCCCAATTCGTCCCTTAGTGTCCTCTATTATAGGGGTTATCTGTACCCTTATTACAACGTCCAGTATGACTTTCAGTGCAATGCCTATCACAGGAGGACAGAAAGATTCAGGAAATAACTGGGGTTCTAGCCCCGGACCCTAATGTCCCAGTCAATATGTCGGACTTGCCCTCCTGTTCACGCAATGAACTCCTGTACTTCTGCTGCAGTTGTTCCACCGCCTGCGAAATGAGAAGCCCGACGCACTGAACAAGCTGGTGCCTGTCCACGGCGACGTCACGCTAGAGGAGCTGGGTTTGACTCCCGAAGCTAAAACCAGGCTCCAAGATGAGGTGTCCGTAGTGTTCCACTGCGCGGCCACCTTGCGGTTGGAAGCGAAACTAAAGGATGCCACCGAGATGAACACGGCCGGAACGTGGAGATTATTGCAGCTGGCTCGGGGCATGATCCACCTGAAGGTACGTTTAGACGACCCTGTACCTACTGCTGTGTTTACGTAGCTATTTCTTATCTTTCTATATTCTGTGCAAACTCCTCGCATTATGTACTTCAATCGATTTTCGTCAGTTAGGAATGGAAATAGCTAGTCAGAGTGGTGGCTGGCCTGCCGACTAGATTATCGGGGACTTGGGTTTCGATTCCCGGCAGAGAGCACAGATTCATTTAAGCTCCGCAGCGTCCAGACCGACCCTGGGTTCAACGTAACTTCCCGTCCAGTGGGTACCGTGGCCAATG
>NW_019731984.1:0-431 GCF_002891405.2 Cryptotermes secundus | reverse complement strand
TCACTCATTAATTGTATGGAGTTATGTATATTATATGGGTTTGGCAATTGTAAGTATTCTTTCAGTCNTGTTTTGGATGACAGTATTGCTATTTGGTATGCTGGGGCATTTCTCCAATTGATTATGGGTCGAATAGGTGTGTTGTTTTTGTGTAGTTTTATTGTCGCGTGTAAATTTGGGGCCATGGGGTTCATGTTTGTGTACTTCCATTTTTGTTCTTTTTGTATTGTGTTTGTGCATAGTTTTATTGTTTGTTTAATATTATTTTGGTATTGTTGTGTTGGGTCTTTGTTGATCAATGTAAAATTATTTTCATGTATAAATTTCATTATTTTTTGTTGATACTCATCTTTTGTTGTTAATACTAATGTCTTTCTTTGTCTGCGTTTGTTGCTATTAATTTGTTATCTAGCATTTTTCTTTTTATATTC
>NW_019731983.1:522043-530438 GCF_002891405.2 Cryptotermes secundus | reverse complement strand
CTCCGTGTTCGCAAATTTCTTTAAACGGAAAGAAATTACTTTCAGGTGCAACTGAATGTACACTAAATCAGTGAACGTCTGCAGAAATATTCATATTAAGATATTTTTACATAAAACGTAACAGGGGAAGCTTCACCCGTCACACCTTTCCGTCTACGTTTGCCACAGTATAAAGACTGTTGTAATGCACCGTATTGCGGCGTGTGTAGGGCGCAACAGACACAAGAGACTGTATTTATGGAGAGACATTTGTGCGTGGGTTAGTTTGTATTCTGGAACACGCTGAGCTTCTTTCTCGTCTGAGGGAAATCGACATGGGGAAAGCTAAAATACTGCTAAGTCTTTCAACACTACAGTTCCTGATAGTGTTTCTGTCTCTTTTAGACTGTTAAATTGGATGCAACCAGTAGAGAGTCTGCACACTTCAATAAGGATGTTAGCACCGAGGAACTCCCTGGTGAACACAGTGCAGATTTGTCAGAGTTACAGAGCGAAGGGAACTTTGGTTCGTGCGAGATTTGTAAGAAAACATTTTCTCTTGGCAATAATATATCGGGACTTATAAGTGCAAGTAGCAGAGGAACAACTTCTCATTGTGAAATGTGTGTCAAATCGTTCATTGAGACGCGTAGTGCCGTGCGACTATTCAGAGGTGGTGAACAGAAGTTTTCATGCAATGTATGCACCAGAAGTTTCACTAGTCGCTATAATCTAGACAGTCATATCAGGGTACACAGTGGAGAACGACCCTTTTCTTGTGAAGTGTGCAAGAAAAGGTTCGCTCATCGCTCTAACCTAAACGCCCATCTCAGAGTACACACCGGAGAAAGACCTTTTTCGTGCAAAGTGTGTAACAAAAGGTTCCGTCAGCGGTTTCATCTAAAGACCCATCTGAGAGTACACACTGTGGAACGGCCTTCATCTTGCGAAGTATGTAAGAAAACGTTCACTCAGAGCTCTAGCTTAAACGCCCATCTCAGCGTACACACCGGAGAACGACCCTTATCTTGCGAAGTGTGTAAGAAATGTTTCGGTCATCGCTCCAACCTAAACGCCCATCTCAGAGTACACACCAGACCTTTCTCGTGCAAAATGTGTAAGAAAAGTTTTTCCCACCTCACTGCCCTAAACAGGCATCTCATGATACACAGTGGACAACGACCTTTCTCTTGCAAAATATGTCACAAAAAATTCATTCAACGCTCATCTCTGAATACGCATCTCAGGATACACACAGGAGTGCGACCTTTTTCGTGTGAAATATGTAAGAAAAGTTTCACTGAAAGCTCAAATCTGAACACGCATCTCAGAATTCATACAGGAGAACGGCCCTTTTGTTGCGATGTGTGTAAGAAAATGTTCGCTCATCGCGGTAACCTAATAACGCATCTCAGAATACACAGTGGAGAACGACCTTTTTCGTGCAAAGTTTGTAAGAAAAGATTTTCCCAGCTCAGTGTCCTAAATAAGCATCTCAGAATACACAGTTGAGATCTACATTTTGAGTGCAATGTCTGTAAGAGGAAGTTCGCTAAAAGCTCAAACTTAAACCGGCATCTCCTAATACATAGTGCCGGACTAAATGTGTAGAGAAATTTGTAGCAAATTTTCTTTCTTCGCAGATATCCGAACTGGTGACATAGTGTACACCACGAGAAATTAACTTTCGCGTAATATGTCCAAGAAAGCATCCATACAGTGCCAGAGCCCGAGACTGATTTACAAGTGTGTACATTTACATTAACTGGACTGCAGTGTTTAAATATTCAAATCTGCTATAACAAATTAAGTGCTTACAGAAGCAGGAAGTTCCTCTATGTGGCACACATGGTACTCCTGACATCGTTCTCCCATTACAGAGTCATATTGATCATGACATTTCGACTATTACAGGACTATTCACTTATGATTCGAAGGCAATTAATTTAAATTTATTTTCAGGACTTAAATTCAAATGCTTAAAATGTTTAGCATACTTAATTGAATTTTCAGTCTTATATCCATTCATTTGATGTATAAATTCCTGAATATGTTCAACAATTCACTTAGCTTCTACGTGTATAGAGATTTAGTGTTATTTTTATAAGTTATTTGCTATAATAGGTTAATGTAACTTAATTTCGGAATAAGAAAATGTATCCATCGTATTTATTTGTATTCTGTGATTTCTCTGTTTTGTGTCGAAGTATTGTTTCACTGTGTATATACTCTCACGTTGTAGAGAATTTGACTTTGTCTTATGTGACTCGATGCATTATTCAGATGTTATAAATCTGTTAAAATTCCCTCCTTCTTTCCAACCATAATTTTATTTTGTATCAACTTCATTTATTTTTATGGAATAAATATCCTACTGATCTGCACGAGATTTCCTCTGTTTGGGCCTGTGTGCATGCTCTGCTGTTTCCTTCCTTTACGTTTATCTTCCCATGACTCACCATAGAAGTGTCCCTGGACTGCGATTTCAGTGAAGTCACAATTCTGACTCTATGGAGAGATCGATACGTTTAATTGACGTTTCTTAAGTGAACTAAGGTCGAAAGGAGACCATTCAAAGTATGTTGAGGTTTATTGAACATGTAGTAATATTATAGACCTATCATAATTATTCATTCCACAAATGAAAAGGAAATCAGATCTCGTATGAAACTCTGTAATACGTCTGAAACTTCTCTACACAGAGTTCTCATTCTTCACAGCTGGATATTTATGAGCAAAGTAGAACCTCCCCTTAAAGAAAAACTACCATTGAACAAGCAATTCAAAGTATAATCTGTTAATTAAAACTATCGAAATATTCGGTTTAATAGATCCAAACATCATACTTTCGTGCAAGTATATGAAGCGAGGCCAAAATACTGTCACCTATATGGGTGTCTAAAGACGGAGTTCGGATTTGCAAGTATTACACATGAATAAAGTCTCCTAGTTACACCTTAGTTCTTTACAGCCCGACTTCTAATCCTTCTTCAACTACGAAATTCCCGTGGCCATCTCCTACCGAGACTGACTTGACTGATTGTTCGCGTGCTTCTGCCGCTACTACTACTCGTAACCTGTGACTCTTAACTTGGAACTCGGAACTCGGAAGTACCCCGAATTGCGACTGACGTGTAGAGACGAATCTTGAGCTCATGACCAGACATTTATTACTCTTTGACATTTTTCCTCTTGTTTTTTTTATGCACCTCCCTCTCTGACGGGTCTTTCTTTTGTCAGAGTCATTTTCGGCAGCAGTAAGTAATTTCTCATAAAGAATACACAGAAGGTCCACAGAAAACACAGCTTTCTCTATTGTTGCGTGTTGGACCTTGTTTACCGAGTTTTGCCTGATGACGCGTTGATCAAATCCGTTACAATACTTACGTCAAATTGCCCATCCCAATCTAATAATACACTGTCCTGTTCCAGATGCTTCGAAAATCGACCGTACTCAGAAATTTGATTGTACTCACCGAATGCGGTACTGTGTGCTACATAATGACTGCAAATGAAATAATTCGTTAGGGACAATAAATAGGCAGAGAATTGCACGCGCACACATAATGTATGCATATATTTAGGCACCTTACTAGATTCAGAATTCAGAATATGAGTACATTATTACTGCAGGGTACGGGAACTTCAGTTACTTCTTGTACTTTCAACACAACTATTGGTTCCTAAGGCTAGAGCTTTGTGTTCTATATTTTACACCGCTGTCAGCATCTCATGCTACACTCTGTAGTGCCGCTTGTTAGAATGACTGTTGAATGAGATGGAAATGATTTAGAAGAAAACTGTCAGGACCTATTCGAGGTATTGTTCTGGAAAACTTTCGGACTGGGTAAAACCACGAAAAGCATGAGTGGCAGTAGCTGGTGTCGCGGTGGATAGAACGCAAAGCTCCACCGCTACACTAACCTGCTCGGTATAAAAGTGCCGCAACATCCTCACTTACAAAAGTTAGACGAAGAATGGACTGTTTCCCTAATACAATGTGTTCATAAGTTCAGTGCGTGAAATATTTTTATTTTGCCTTCAGTAATATTGCTTCCTTTAGACGTGCTCCACTGCACTTATGATATCATATCCGTTCTCCTCTTCTCTGAACAGTGGGTGCCCACAGGAAACATAGGCAGTACAGGGAAGGTCAGAGTAAACTTACCGCTCTGTGGCACGGTCTTGANTTAGACGTGCTCCACTGCACTTATGATATCATATCCGTTCTCCTCTAATCTTATCCCACAGGTAACATAGGCAGTGCAGGCAAGGTCAGAGTAAACTTACCGCTCTGTGCCACGGTCTTGACGCTGAGCTGCAGAAGCTCGCTTATTAGTGTCACCATGTATTTCCAAATGTACATATGCAACAACTCGAAAATAGAATTCCAAGAAATTTACATGCGAATTTTTTGTGGAACATTATTGACAAATTTCGGGTTTGGTTAAAAGGGACAGTAATATCGGAAACCTTATATTAGTAGTAATCAAATTGCTTTTTATTTTCAACGACGGCCAATCTCAAAAACTCGATACATGCGCGGGACAAAGGCAAGTGATACCAAAGAAAGGTAAGTTTTTCAACAAATTTACATTAAATTTTAAGTGAATAAACTATTAGTGTTAATACAATGAAAGATGGTAGTATAATGGCTAGAACTTGGATTTTAGCATATTTTTCTTATTTTGAAAAATGGGAGTAGTCTTATGAGACCACCTTGTTGTATGCGTTCCCCGCCCATCAAATTTTGAATGCGTGTATCAGACTTCATGAAATTTGGTATCATGGCACTTGAGCACCCCTTAAATGTTCAATTCATATATGCCTTCCTAAGTCAACACGTCTGTATATGTGTATCGCATCCTATTGTTACTAGGCAACGGCTCAGTAAACACTTCCCTGCTGTAACGAATTCACAAGCAGCAGCAGGATGACTGCTGGCCTCGGTGATTTCTATGCGGCAGTACCGACTGGTCTCTCTCAACCCACTAAGGATAATAAAAGCAAAATTATACACAAACAATTGTCTCTCCATTTTCTCTTTTCTTTCCCTCTAGTCAACAGAGTTGAATAACCGACGAGTGTAGCAAAAATATGAATCTCACAAACCGAATTATATAACAGGTTTTTTAATGGAAGTATACCAAATTTAACAAGAAGGAATGATTTTATAATGCAGAACCACTTTGTGAAGAAGCGGGAAACTTGTTTTAGAACAGGCATAACATTTTCAAAACTTGCGTTTTAATATGTGACATTAATTTTTTTATTTTGTAGATAAAAACAAAATTAATTCCATCCCCTGGACCGCCCCTTCCCCTTCTTCTCTCAAATTATTACTCATTACCAGAGCCGTGAAGTAGGAAGAAGCAGCCCATCGTCACTGGCTCTATTTCTGTGTTCGCAAGCTCCCCAAGATATACGTGGGGTATCGAAGCTATATGGAGAAGCTACAGTGATATGTCGGCCTTTCAGATAACATTAACAAAGTTTAAAAATAAAATAACAGAATTACACAAAATTACAAGAATACGTAAGCAAGGCAGAAGGGGTACAACAATCCAAATCTATGATTGCGGAGCAATCACTCGTCGCCACAGTCGCGACCAAGAATAAACTAGCTAGCCCCAGTTTCCTAACTTCCTGTGGGCGTTAAACGGGTTACCCCAGAAAAACACAAACAATAATAATGAAGATAAATAAGATAATAAATATGCGCATTGCAACCGTTCTAGCCAACGGCTTGCGATCGCAGGCAGTCTTTACCTTACCAGCCAGCCAAATATACAAACAAAATTATAAACNAGCAGGATGACTGCTGGCCTCGGTGATTTCTATGCGGCAGTACCGACTGGTCTCTCTCAACCCACTAAGGATAATAAAAGCAAAATTATACACAAACAATTGTCTCTCCATTTTCTCTTTTCTTTCCCTCTAGTCAACAGAGTTGAATAACCGACGAGTGTAGCAAAAATATGAATCTCACAAACCGAATTATATAACAGGTTTTTTAATGGAAGTATACCAAATTTAACAAGAAGGAATGATTTTATAATGCAGAACCACTTTGTGAAGAAGCGGGAAACTTGTTTTAGAACAGGCATAACATTTTCAAAACTTGCGTTTTAATATGTGACATTAATTTTTTTATTTTGTAGATAAAAACAAAATTAATTCCATCCCCTGGACCGCCCCTTCCCCTTCTTCTCTCAAATTATTACTCATTACCAGAGCCGTGAAGTAGGAAGAAGCAGCCCATCGTCACTGGCTCTATTTCTGTGTTCGCAAGCTCCCCAAGATATACGTGGGGTATCGAAGCTATATGGAGAAGCTACAGTGATATGTCGGCCTTTCAGATAACATTAACAAAGTTTAAAAATAAAATAACAGAATTACACAAAATTACAAGAATACGTAAGCAAGGCAGAAGGGGTACAACAATCCAAATCTATGATTGCGGAGCAATCACTCGTCGCCACAGTCGCGACCAAGAATAAACTAGCTAGCCCCAGTTTCCTAACTTCCTGTGGGCGTTAAACGGGTTACCCCAGAAAAACACAAACAATAATAATGAAGATAAATAAGATAATAAATATGCGCATTGCAACCGTTCTAGCCAACGGCTTGCGATCGCAGGCAGTCTTTACCTTACCAGCCAGCCAAATATACAAACAAAATTATAAACTAAATGCATATTTTTAATCTATATAAATAAAAATGTAAATGTTGTTTGTTCAAAATCTTAAATCCCCGAAAATTCTTCACCGATTGCTTTGAAATTTTGACACAACGTTGCATTCGAATACGCGCGTGTTTTTATATACCTACATTGCGTTGGGATTGAGCTGTGTCGTTTACCATAGCGTTCATTTCGTGAGTATAGTTTTTTTTTTCTTCTTTCATTGTTTTTCATTTCCATAACTGTTTTCCTTGTTTTTCAGTGCAATTGGCCGTGGAATTGAGCTGTGTCGATTGATCTGCGTTTGAATTGAAATATTTCGTTAGTATTTTTTTTTTTTGTTTCTTCTTTGTTTTCCAGTTCGTGTTCTTTCCTTTTTTAATGTTTTGCAATTCTATTTGTTTTTGTTATAACTTTCTTTCTTCTTCTTCAGTGCAATCGATCTGCTTTAGTTCATCCAAATAATGCCTCGCAGAAGATCAAACTTAGGTCGTCGTACTCGCGGAGCGGAAGCAGTGCGACGACTAGTTGCAAATCAAACTGGGGAAGAACGGGCATCAGCGAACGAGCGAAAGAGACAAAGACAGGCTCAAATACATGCGGAGGAAGCAGCAGAGCGACGTGCAGCCAGACTTGAGGATGCACGGTTGCGAGCACGGCGATCGCGTTCTGCAGCTTCAGATCTGCTTCTTTCTCAACACAATGAACGCGACAGGCTGAGAGTGGCTGAAAGACGTCAACGAGAAACAGCAGATCAGCGTCAAACACGCGATTACAACGCCTTGCATTCCGGTACAGCCCAGCTGAAGATTATAGTTTCAGCCGGCATTTCTCATCGGCACTATGACTGAAGTGTGTCCTTATTGCAAGGCTCTGAAATTTAATGGAGAAACGAAAGAAATGTGTTGCGCCGCGGGAAAAATTAAACTGCCTCAACTTGAAGAACCGCCAGAGCCATTAAAAACTTTGCTTGCCGGATATACAGCCGAATCAAAGCATTTCCTATCTAACATCAGGAAATACAACTCATGCTTCCAAATGACGTCGTTCGGAGCAGAAATCGTAACAGCTCAATTCATCCCAACTTTCAAAGTGAAAGGACAAATTTATCATAAAGCCGGCTCCCTGCTTCCGTTCCCAGATGGTCAACATAAATTCCTACAAATGTATTTCATCGGCGATGGCAATGATGAATTGAATGCACGCTGCGGAATTTCTACCGGCATAAAAAGATCCATCGTTTCCCAACTGCAAGGGCTTCTTCACGAAAAAAAAAAACAATTTATTGCGTATGTTCAAACAGCAGTTGACATCATGCCATCTGATACACACAAGATTGTTATTCATGCTGACAAAACGCCTGCTGGAAAACATTTACGAAGATTCAATGCTCCAACTATAGACGAAGTGGCAATTGTTCTAGTCGGAGTTCAATTCCAACCTAGAGATATTGCTCCTCATCGGAGAAACGATCGATTGACAAAAGTTGCAGANTTTCCCAACTGCAAGAGCTTCTTCACGAAAAAAAACAATTTAGTGCGTTTGTTCAAACAGAAATTTACATGATGCCATCTGATACACACAAGATTTTTATTCATGCTGACAAAACGCCTGCTGGACAACATGTGCGAAGATTCAATGCCCCAACTATAGACGAAGTGGCAATTGTTATAGACGGAGATCAGTTCCAACCTAGAGATATTGTTCTTCATCGGAGAAACGATCAATTGACAA
>NW_019731983.1:507710-521920 GCF_002891405.2 Cryptotermes secundus | reverse complement strand
GTCAGTGGCGAAGAAACAAATATGAAATGCAGCGCAATGAACTATTATTCATACCGATTAATGATTCGAGAGAATGAAGACAATCACATTTTGAAATGCCGTCAATTGTTTCACCAATACATCGTAGATATGTATGCAAAAATCGAAACAGAACGTTTGATATTCATCCGTTTGAATCAGACCAAGCTTCGCTCGGAAGAATACGTTCATTTGCGAGATGAAGTAATAAATGACGGTAATACAACTAACGTTGGAAGACTAACCATTTTGCCATCTTCATATACAGGCAGTCCACGTCATATGCATGAGTACGCTCCAGATACAAATAGGCGTGCCAATTATCATGTTGCGAAATATCAACTAGCCAAAGCTTTGCAACGGCACGCGGCTTGCAGTAAAAAAATATTTAGCAACGTCGTAGAAGCAACAATCTTGACAGGACATTTCAAAGGTGAAGATGTCCTCATTCCTCGTATTCCTATGATTCCAACGGATGTGCCTTTTCAATTTAAGAGATTATAATTCCCAATTCGATTGGCGTTTGCAATCACCATCAACAAAGCTCAGGGCCAATCTTTAGAATTGTGCGGTTTAGATCTAGACACGGATTGCTTCTCACATGGACAATTACATGTAGCATGTTCTAGAGTCGGCAAACCAGACAATCTCTATATCTGCACAGACAATGGAACAACAAAAAAATATTGTATACCCACAAGCATTGTGAAATTAAACATATTAGAAACGTGCGCTTTCTCTTTTCTTTCTTTTCCATTTAACCAGACTGAGCCATAGCAACGCGTGGCCGGGTACAGCTAGTAAATATATAACAAATACGAGTATATTTTCACATATAGGAGTGACTACTTGACGGGGATTGGTGTGGCTGTTTCGATTTATTACACTTATACACTCAACTTGTAATTACAAGTAATACAGCTCCACGACTAATCTCCGCACTTAAAGGTCACTGTTTCAAACACTAGTGTATATAATTTATTAAAGTCTCTTCTATCAGTTTCCTGGCAAAGGATTTCAAGACAGGAACTATAACAGTCTCTCTGAATTCAATTCATCGGCTCTAAAGCTCATAATTTGACAGGCTGGCGTCTCGAAACCCAATTGCTTCAAAGGACTTTCCTTGTCCTTTTTGTAACCACTAGGCACGCACTACGCAAATAGTTCCGCTGTTGTCTTGTAGGTTCACTACTAGTACATTGGTGTAGTAGGCTGATCGGTCTCTATGAGCTGGCTTCCTCTACCAGTTTACAAGGTTTCGGGATCATTACGATCTCCGCGACTTTCCAATTTCCTGGGAATTTCCCCTTTTTAATAACTGAGTTGCAGTTGCTAGGCGCCGATCACAGTGGCCATGCGGTCTAAGGCATGAACCGTCTTTTCCCTCTAGAACGCTGGGATAGTGGGTTCGAATCCCACTTTAGGCATGGATGTCTGTGTGCGTTTATTCTGTTTGTGTTGTTCTGTGTGTAGGGAGAGACTTTGTGACTGGCTGATCCCCCCTCCAAGGAGTCCTACCGACTGTGTATAGTTTAAGAAGGGCTCCAGAATCAAAAATAGATAGTCGTTAGGTGGACAGCGCCCTTTCTGGGCATTTGTTTCAATATTCTTCCTATAATTAGGTCATATCCAGGGGATTTTCTTGGGTTGAGATCTTTTGTAATATTTTTTGGAATGTATGACACAAACTCCGTCCTAAATGCAACAACTTATTGTAGTTTTTTTGTCTTCTTTCCTTCTACACTACATGTTTCGGCCGTAAATGGCGATCATCAGATATACTCTCGCGTAGCTGTTACACTGCACGTAGTTTAAAATGTAAAAACACCAGCTTTCTTAATTGTTCATTTCTCCGTTGTTAATAGGTTCCAATATAACAGAATCCTCTTGCTGATATTTGTCAGATATGTATAAAATCTTTCTTAATTTAAATATGTTAATTTGATTTTTGAATTTTGGTATTTAAATTTATTTTTTTCTAATTTTAAAATTTTTAAAATGTAAAATTCACAGAATAATACCTGAACAGTGCTGAAAGCAAGAAGTAGACGCTGCAGCACTGTAGACCTAGAGTAGGTATCCCTGTGAATTTTACATTTTAAAAATTTTAAAATTAAAAAAAATAAATTTAAATACCAAAATTCAAAAATCNCGTTGTTAATAGGTCCCGATATATCAGAATTCCCTTGCTGATATTTGTCAGATATGTATAAAATTTTTCTTAATTTACATATGTCAATTTGATTTTTGAATTTTGGTATTTAAATTATTTTTTTTTATTTTAAAATTTTTTAAAATGTAAAATAACAGAATAATACCTGAACAGTGCTGAAAGCAAGAAGTAGANAAAGTAAGAAGTAGAAGCTGCAGCACTGTAGACCTAGAGTAGGTATCCCTGTGAATTTTACATTTTAAAAATTTTAAAATTAGAAAAAAATAAATTTAAATACCAAAATTCAAAAATCAAATTAACAAAGATTTTATACATATCTGACAAATATCAGCAAGAGGATTCTGATATATGGGGACCTATTAACAACGGAAAAATGAACAATTAAGAAAGCTGGTGTTTTTAAATTTTAAACTGCGTGCAGTGTAACAGCTACGCGAGAGTATACACCTGATGATGGCCATTTATGACCGAAACGTGTAGTGTAGAAGAAAAGAAGACAAAAGAACTACAATAAATTGTTGCACTTAGGACGGAGTTTGTGTCATACATTGTGTAGAGTGTAACAGGATGCTTAAATATAATATTTTTTGGAATAATATTATATTTCAGCATCCTATCGCATTGATGCTTCACTCGTCCACTCCTTTCCTTCTCTAATGCAACGTAGAATTTAATTTTAAAATGCCATTACAATTATATTTAAACTTCTTAAAATATCATTAAACTGACATTTTAATGTGCTGTTGCGACGTGTTTCGGCCCTATAAAGTCATCCTCAGGCAACTGTTAATCTATTCAAACAGCCGCATTTTATCAACTTACATTATCAATATATTTCATACTACTGCTGCATGTCGTAGTTTGAGAATGTATGCCCAGAAACAGAAGAGAAAACTATAAAAATTTACTATGAAAAAATAATAAAACACAAATCTAACTGAAAAACCACAACCACTAAAACAAAACATACACACAGATCCCAAGCACCAAAAGACAAAATGGGCCACTTTTATGTAATGCGGCAAAGAGTAAGGCAAATAACCAAGCTGTTCAAAAGCACCTAAATAAAAATAGCCTTTCGCACACAAAAGACGACAAAAACATTAAAACATCACACACACGGATAAATATAAATAAATTCAGCTAACTGCTTGCCAGGATTGCTGTCACTGCTTCCTTCCAACTGTTTACGAGAAGTCTGCTTTTGGGGTTGGTGCTCTTCTTATTACTGCTTGGGATGTGTGATAGTGTAATTGGTTTGTTTTATGGCACTGAGTGTTTGAGGCATATATGTAGTTTGATGTGGTTCTGTTGAGCGTAGGAAGCTTGTTAATAATATTAATAAGAGACAGACCCATCTTCTCGTAAGAGAGGATGTTACATGACGACTATTACCGCAAGGGTTCTGTAAAAAAATTCTGGTCTGACTCTCAAGGGGCTTCACGTCAAGACAAACTGACTGGCGGTAAACCGCCAGTCATAAAATAACTTTGACGTTGACTTGACTTTGTCTGGTACACACTGGGCATATATTGCTTGTGCCTGCATCATTTGGTTGTGATTCATGTTGTTTTCGCCGAGGAATTTGTCCGTTGGTCACTCTGTTTGTGCCTTGTGTGTGTTAGTCTGAGCGATGGACATTCAGGACAACAGTTGTTGATAATAATCGTTTCATTATGGAAGTGCGTGGTTGTAAGTATTATAATCGCTCTTCGCCCTTACGTAGTTGGCCGCCACTTTTTTATATAACCGGTTCGTGTGTGGCCCCTACGTTTGGCGTCACCTCTTTTTAATCGTCGTTTACCCACCGTTGGTGAGCCACTTCTCTTTCTAACCGCCCCTCACTCGCCTTCTTTACCTCTTTAGCTTTTCACTCGTTGTTCGTCGCTCCTTTCCTTTGTTCTTCTTCTGCTTTGGTTGTGCGCCAGTAAGCTCAACCGATCTCGGCTTACAATAATTATAGATTTAATTAGGAAAGAGAGGTAAAGGAATAGGTAACTAGTTCAGCTGTTGGTAAAGTTGAGATTCTTCCTCAGAGCGTTTGATAAGGGCCTCCCTTAGACAGAGGAGGGATTAGCGCAGTACTACTTTTGCACTTAAACACAGCGATAATTTATTAGCACTTTACTCACTCAGTAACACACACAGTTAATATCGTGGATACTTATATATTAGTCCTTATATAGCTTTAGTCCTGGTACACTTGAAGTTATCAGAATAGTTTACACTTTGGCTTGTTAAATTTTGGCTTTGTTCCGAACAGCGGTGATACAAATTTAGCCTCTAAACAGTTCACAAGTTGGCAGACAACTGAATTCGGTGACTGACTTCCTTGAAGACCCTGAGGTCCTCGGTCGTCAATTCCTCAGAGAAGTCACTCCCCCTTAATCCCACTGATTGGGTAATTTTGAAATCTAGAAGTTCACACAATTTTTGGATCTCCAATCAGCTAGCTGTAATGTGGGATTTTGATCCTTAAAGTCCTAACGTCGTTTCTGACAGCTCACTGACGGATAACCCGCTTGGCGTGGGTCTCGAGCACGCCCCCTTTTAAGTTACGATGTGCAGGACCTGTCAGTGATCGTATTCTCAAAGTTTGCCGCTGTGTTACTCGCAGACAAGATTTATAAGAAAAAGACACGGGAGTGCTTCCTGTGTAACAGTAAGACTGGGAATAAGTCAATTCCTGCAGATAAGAAGGTAACTGTCACACTGCCTGGACTATTACTTGCCATCTGAAATTAATTCTTGTACTAAACATTCTAATTATACTTAAAACTAGTGCGCGACAGTGGAGCGGTTACAGTATGTTGGTAATAAAACTGTGCACAAAAATAATTCTTTACTGTTCACTATTTGTTTTCTGGATGCTGCCAAACTTGCAAAAAGCTGCAGTTGAGTCGAGTCTTATGTTACGGCCGACGGTCAGTCGCTCTGTCAGGCTTGGAATAAAGCACCCATGTGGGGCTTAAGACCAGATTTTTATTAGTCAGACAGTTTCAGGTTTGTTGATATGGGGTGCTCTCTCTGACGAGAGGACAGGTCTATCGTTTACAATAGCTGCTGGCCCTCGCCAGCACAGTCATTCTCGGGTCCGAGCCCTATGGGACTCGTGACCATATTTTACTGTCTCAGATTCGAGATTTCTTTTCGTCTTCTCCTACGACTCGCAGGGCTACGGTGGATGTATTCAACCCCACCTCCACACGGGATTAGTAACATCCATTACTTTTTAAGTTATAGGCCCTTCATGTGACATCATTACTTGTGAATCACATTTTGTGTTTGATCACAATGTGCAATCTTCTTTTGAAGAAGTTGTTATATGTCTACTCCACTGAAGTAAACCAGTTTACCAAATATACATTTTTGTTTCCCTTATATCACTGCCCTTGATGTTAATTTACTGAAGAAAATCCTAAAAATTTTTTGTTGTAAATCGTTTTGCAAATTTCGCACTAGTGAATTAAAAATATTTCTTTAGATGTTTCTAACAGGCAGTGGTGTTTTAAATACTGTCACGTGTCAGAGTCTCTCTCGATCCTCTCGACGCTCGATGGGGTTCCGGACTGGATGTCAGATCGAAGGGCCACCTACGGATCGCTACAACAAGAAACTACAACAGTCCCACTGCACCACACACTCCAAATATCACCGTAACTGCAGCACACGTGAAGTCTTCTCTGTCTTCGGTAGGCGTTTCGTAATAACCGATTTAAACATAGTAATTATAACAGTCTCCCTGAACCACACTCTTCAAATATCACTGTAACTGCAGCACACGTAAAGTCTTCTCTGTCTTCAGTAGACGTTTCGTAGTAACCGATTCCATCACAGTAATTATATCTGTCCCACTGAACCACACCCTCCAAATATGACTGTAACTGCAGCACTTGTAAAGTATTCTCTGTATTCAGTAGACGTTTCCTAGTAACCGATTTTAACACAGTACTTATAACAGTATCACTTAACCACACACTCCAAATGTCACTGTAACTGCAGCACGCATAAATTTTCNCTCTGGCTTCAGTAGACGTTTCCTAGTAACCGCTTTCAACACAGTAATTATAACAGCCTCAGTGAATTACACACTCCAAATATCACTGTAACTGCAGCACACGTAAAGTCTTCTCTGTCTTCAGTAGACGTTTCCTAGTAACCGATTTTAACACAGTACTTATAACAGTATCACTTAACCACACACTCCAAATGTCACTGTAACTGCAGCACGCATAAATTTTCCTCTGTCTTCAGTAGACATTTCCTGGTTTCCGATTTTAACACAAACAGTATCATGGAACCACACACACCGAGTGAACTCGAAAAGCTGCAGTTTTCATTCAAAACGTGTTTTATAATAAACATAACAGTTAGCCAATTGTCTGGTTTGCTGCATATTAACTAGACGTTACCTGGTAACGAATCGTAACAATGAAAGTTCACCAGTTTCTGTGTTCACGTGTTTACTCTTAGTGTTCCAGATAGCGAAGAGGCCGTGACCGACCGTTACTTCGTTAGCAGTTTCCTAGCAAGTGAACACAACTTATTCATGTCTTTGATCTCTTGGCTACGCTCAAAGTAATTCTGCAATGATCGACGACTTACAGTTTTCAAAAAGGAAATTGAGGGCCCTTGCTCAAGCTAAAATTGACAAACTGAAAGGCGAAGAGGAAGAATTCAAAAAAATGTTGGAAAAAATAAAAGAAGTAAACATGAGGATAAAAAGGTATGACGTGTGTAAGATTTTGTGTGTTCACAGAGGTTACAGTGAACTGTGTCGTTCTGTGGGATGTGATCTCGTGTAGTGTGATACAAGTTTCTTGACGTTTTCGAGGAGAGTATTGCGCCCATCTTCAAGGTTGAAGAGTAATTCAGTCAAGCATCATGACTTCTGCATATGTGATTACTTGATCTATCTACTCTTCAACTCTGAAACGTCGATAAACAGTCTATGCTGCATCAAATCCCAGAAAACGCTACTCTTCATGTATTACTTAGGTCAGAGATCATTTTGTAATTATCTAGTTTCACCATTCTCAAGGTCTCTCTTTCTGAGCATCGAGGCCGGTTCTTTTTAATTGGGAGGTCCCGAGTTCGAATATGCTCAGAGGCCAGCTCTCTTGAGTTAGGTGTTTCGTTATATTTCTCAGACTGTCCAAGTATATATCATGATATTACCCAAAAGGAGGTCACATACATTTCGAATCACATTCTATGTGATGAGTAATTCATTAATAATCGTATTATTTGATGGTATATAATTGGAGCATTGTCAGAGAAACCATAAAGAAATCACTTGTGTCTGATTATATTTTCAGTCTGAAAGATACAAATACATTCTAGGTCATGAAATGGAAGTAATGTCCATCCACATTTCCATATTCCAAACTTCTTAACAGATTTCAGTAGAACTGTTTACCGAAAACAGTTTCTTGGGAAGACGGTAGTTGTCAGATGCTATTGAATTTCCCCACTTTCCATGGACCAGGTGGTCCTTTTTTATTTTCATAAGAGCCACCGCTGATCCAAATTAACCTAGTCTATACTCTCTCATCCTATATATCTTATGACATAGTTTAGACTACTTTCCTTAAAAAATGAAAGGAGGCTTATGACATCACCTTCCTGTCAATGTGTTTGTGTGTCTGGGTATCCTCTGTAATTGGGCCACAGAGAAAACACTGCCTCCAACAGTTCCTCTGTTATTAGCCTACTTGCCCTTTGTATCTGTATGTGTATCCCCTCTATCAATGGCAGGCAATGGCTTGGTAAACACGTTTCCATGGCAATGAATACACACAACAATAGAAGAATTTTTCTTTGTGGCGCTTTCTGTGGAGCCTGTCTTGTATCAGAGGAAAGTAGGCGATTAGGTCTTTCCAGAACTTCTTGTAATATCCTCACATGTACCACACTACAGTCGATTTTTAGTGATGTAAGAGAAATCATGAGTTGTATCCCCCCTTATGGATTGTATTTCTTGTCAGGAGAATCGTGAAGCGCGCATTGTTCTTAATGCTAGCAGCCGTATTCTGTTTGTTGGCCACATCACTCTTTATACCTATAGAGAGAGAAAGAGAAATAGTTTGCTGAAAACTGTAAGTATGTAAAAGTATGATATGAAATCCTAGAAATATTCTCTTGCTTTTCATCAAGTATATCTTTTGGAACCAGTGCTATTTGTAAAGCTAAGGAATCCTTAGCTACTCTGAGGAGGAACCATACTTTATTTTTCAGAGATAGTCTTATGACCTTTTAACAATAAATATGAAAATGAACAGCTGAAGCTCTGTTAAACAGAGTGTAGCAGCCTGGGAAGGGTGTAGTCAGGTTTTAAATACTTTAACAGTCCTTCTCTTCATGCCCTAGTTGATGTAGCCTCTGTTGTGTTTGTTGAACACCACATGGTCTTATAACCACGTAGAAGTGCTGAGAATGGTTTGAGGGCAGTAAATGTGAATGATTTTCAGGGTGTGAGCATATGATTATCTTCAGAGCTTAAGGGGCCTTGCTCCAACGAGAGAGGGTTTACGGATGAAGTCCCTGGATCACACTTTACCGATGAAATGATATACTTGATTTATTGTCCAGCACTACATGATTTTACAAGTTAGTTACTTTAAGTCACAGATACAACTGTTCTGGTACACACCTGTATGCAACATCTAATGGTCACAATGAATACACTGGATACATGTACAAACATGAGTTTTTCTACTAGTACTGTTACTATTGCACTATATATGTGTACACATGCTGAATGTTACACTCTGATAATCTGCCTTACTACATATATGCACCAGCTGAAATCAGTCCTTTAAATACTCTTGGATGATGTAATACTTCCATAATCTTCTGCATTGCGAATTTTCTTGAAGCTTCCACACTGTTCTACAGATTTGGAATGTTCTGAAATTTCTTAAATTGGGCTGGTGGGAGAAGTAAGCGATCCACATGATTCATGGGCAATCAAAGACCATTCTAGTAGCTCTTATCTAAACATTCCTTCCCCAAAATTCTTAGTATAGTTAATGCAAAACTGAGCATAAGTCACAATTAGCACAAGATTGATATTAAGTCCTAAATACGTAGGTTGTACCAAAAGTCATGAGCAACTTTTTTTTGCATGCAACCTGGGAACAGCAGATGAAAGAGTACAGTGGTAGGTGGAACCAGCTGTTGTGTTAACCTTGAGTGTCTTGTGATGGCAATAGCTTGCATCACGTGATCAGTATCACTCCTAACAAAATGGCCAACAACGATATGTTGTTTCGCCAGCATGCTGTCATCGAATTTCTTGTGAAAGAGGAAATCCCTGCTGCAGAAATTCACCAGAGACTTCAGCGTGCTTATGGAAGTGTGTGCATGGGTGCGAGCAGTGTTCGGAGATGGGTGAAACATTTTAAAGATGGGAACACCAGCATTGAAGATGAGCCTCGGAACGGTCGTCCTCAAACAGCCTCGACTGAACGCAACAAGGAAAGAGTGGCTGAGATCATTCAAGATGACAGGCGTGTGACTGTGGACACAATAGCATGAAAACTTTGAATAAGGCACAGTGCAGTACAGGAGATGATTGAAAACTTGGGCTATAGGAAAGTTTGTGCTCGTTGGATCCCGCGGTTATTGACCAAAGACCACAAAGGTCAACGAAAAGCCATCATCTCAGAACTGCTGCTGAGATATCGACACGAAGGCAATGATTTTTTGCTCTGTATTGTGACAGGTGATGAAAGCTGGTTTCATTATTTCGAGCCTGAACCGAAACAATAGAGTATGGAATGGCACCATTTGCATTCTCCATCAAAAAAGAAGGCAAAGACAGTGCCATCAGCTGCGAAGGTGGTGGGCACAGTCTTCTGGGATGCAGAGGGGTTTATTCTGGCCGAATTCCTGGAACCTGGGCAAACCATCAATGCTGCTCGTTATGTCCAGACACTGCACAAGCTCCGTTGTGCATTGCGCGATAAACGTCCGGGACGAAACATCATCATCCTGCATGACAACGCTCGCCCCCACGCCGCTCGCCTCACATTGGAAGCAATTGCAAAGATGGGGTAGGAAGTTCTTCCACACCCCTCCTATAGCCCTGATCTGGCACCCTCCGACTACCATCTTTTCGGATTTGTGAAGGATCAGCTGCGTGGACAACGTTTTGAGACAAGGGAGGCAATTCAGAAAGCAGTGCGTCAGTGTCTTCGGATGGCTGGAAACGAATTTTACAGAAGGGGAATTTTCAAACTCCCAGAACGCTGGGAGAAATGTGTACAAAGAAGTGGCGATTATGTGGAAAAATAAAGAAAGGTCTGTAGATTGAGGTGGTGTATTTGGTTTGTCAATAATAAAGCATGTTACTTTACAAAAAATTGTTGCTCATGACTTTCACTACGACCCTCATATTATGTGATTTAGTTTAAGAAAATCTAAATTTTTGTGCAAGATTTCATTTCATTTTGTTGCTGTATATAATTATGAGTGATCATGTTTGTGTCCATTACTGAATATCATTATTCCATTTTATTGTTTTGACTAATAAATAAATGTGTTAAAAATTAGTAATTTTCTGCCATAATGTTATGATGAGCCTTTCTTCTGAGCCAGTATCGTCTCCTCTATGGTTTCCTTCCTTTCTTGGATGAACATTAACCAGACTGATAAATTCATCAAAAGATTTTACTGCCATATGGTAAAAATTAAAAAATTTATCAAGATGTTCATGTAATTTTCCATACAATGACTGAAACGGGCTCTTATGTAATGTTTTACAATTTAAAGAATCCAATATCATAACTACATGCATCTCGTTTTTCATTCTGTCAAAACTTATTGTATGTGTATAAAAAGTATGTACGAAATTCTTTCAGATGTGACTAGTTTATTGTGAATATACAAATGATCTTACATGTACTGGCCTGTCTCAGTCAACATCAGTGGTTTCAATAACATTAATTTGAAACACTTCTCATATTCGCAATACAATATAATCGGCTCAGAGCATACAGCATCGTATGATAGATTCATTATTCAAACCGAGCAAACTGGTTTAGAAATAGAGCACCAGACTTGTATTCAGGAGGTCGTTCGTTCTAGTATTCAGGAGGTCGTTTGTTCTAACACCGGCCAGGAAACCGACCTTCGTGACTGAGGATATTCGTGGTTTTCTCAGTCCCTCCAGGCAAATACAGTGATCATAATTGTGCTAGCATTGCTTCCTTCCGTATCATTCGTAATTATTTATTCACCACTCGACTTCATATAATCTGAGACCTCCCGATAGAATTGAGAAATGTTACCGCTTGAGCCAATTTGCTCGGTAACAAAATTATAACGTATAAGATGCACCTGCATTTAGAATGTCGGAAAGGGATTCAGTCCTGCTCCATATAANGGACTGAATGGTAGCAAGCATTACCTGAGTTCAATCTCCTCTTAATATCCTCCTGAATCAGGTTTCAATCTGTTATCACTGTTCCCAAATATCTGAATTGTGCCTCATTTTCAAAAAATCTGTTTCCTATCTTTATATCATGATTTTGCCTTGAATTTTGGTGATGAGACAGCAACATATAGTTAGTTTTCTCAGTGTTTACTTCTAGACCAACCTCTTTACTTGCGTCAATTAAAGTTTGTGTGTTTTTCTTTATGGTATCTTCATTATCACCCAATAGATTCACATCATCAGCATAGACCAACAGCTGATGTGTCCCATTTTATTTCAGTCCCACCTGGTTTCCTTGGACCTTCCTAATGGCATATTCTAAAGCAAAGTTGAAAAGAAGTGGAGATAAAGCATCTCCTTGTTTTAGACCATTCTGGATAGGAAATTTATCAGACAAATGTTTACCTACACAGTAAGTCGACTCCCCTACATTTCGTAATTATTTGTAGAACCATTTTCGCCTTAAAGAATAATAGTCCTACAACGCACTGTAGATTTTTGTAGTACAATAGTAATGTAGGGATGACTTAAACTGCATACCTGTTTTGTTTATGTATTGTAACCTATCATTACCTACTGGCCTAATTCCTAAATATTAATGCTCGTATATGTTCTGCTTTCTTTGAAAATGGTGCACCTGATGTTGAAGATTGCAGTATTTTCAGGCTTCTTTTGAAATTGTCCCGTTTTTCATTTCTTTGTGGGTCTCTGCCTGAAAAATTATGAACAGTAGCATAACAAGAAATTTATTTTCAGGTATTTGGCATCAGGAAAGAGTTTTTCAGCTCTACATTACCAATTCTTGTTTGCAGAAACCACAGTAAGGAATATTGTTAAAGAAACCTGTGCCATATTATTGGAAGTCTCATCTGTCAACTTAGCTGGGACATCTCTCCCATCTGGACTCTCATCACAGAAGTCAGAAAACTAGACCTCCGTCCAGTGTAGCTTATGTGTGAAAATTGTGTTTTTATATTTGTACCATACAGAGAAGTTGTCTCTTCAGTGATGACTTCTATTCTGTTAGTACTCTAATTTTAACAATAACCATGAAATGTACTTGCATTGCTTCCTAGTCTGCTAGCTGTAAAACACTTGTAAAAGAAGCAAAAATAAAAGCAAATGTATCCCTGTAACAGGCCGTGGAGGCCCATAGGGTAGTGAGATGTTGAGGTTCCCACATTTTCTAGACAATCGGTTCATAGATGGCAGCAAGGTTGTCAGGCCTATGCACCAGCCACCCTTTACCCCCAAGAATATTCCTAGTGTTCATTTCTGTTAAGAGACTGAGTCGGCCCCAGGGCCATAGTGTGGCAGGAAGGATTAGGTCAATCGAAAAAAATCCAATGACCTCATCAGGACTTGAACCCACGACCTGGTTTCTAAAATATATAGGACTGTACTCCAAAGCCCAAAACCCACACTTATAATTACATTTATGCTTAAGTCATGATTTGTTTTGTCAAACATTCCTATTCAGGTTAAAGTTTCACAGAAATAACTGACATTTTACATGATGACCAACAGTTGTTTCTTCAGGCATCTCAAACTTCATTGGTAACTAATCCACTAAATATTTAACAGAACAGCTGGGGCCAGATTTACAATTGTGAGGGCCCTGGAGAAATCAAATAAGAAGGTCCATATCACCAGCAACAAATTTAGGTTATGATTTTTTCTTCTTCTTTCCTATAGTAACTGAAAATACAAGCTAAGTTTTCATAAATTTATAGAAACAAATTTCTCAATAAAATGTGTAGATTCTGTGTTTGTGCTGTGTAGGCCCCAAGGCAACTAGCCCAGTCACTTCCCCATAAATCTGGCCTTGAGAGGAGGGAAAAATGTCAAGAGAAATACTGCAGAAAAATATTAAAAACACAATTTGTGTCCAAAATTTCATGCTTGTTGTGACAAATAAAAGAGAATGAATGTGACAGAATTATTATGGTATGCATGACTTTCCTAATGGTTTTTGGTTTTATGTGTGTGTGTGCGTTATGTAGATACAGTCTTTCTTTGTAAATCTTTTTTTGAATTTGCTATGTTCATATGTATGAAGGTAGATAAATAAAATGTCTTATATTTTGTTTTCTGATCAAACATTCCACATGCCAAAGACTGTAAATGACAAAATAAACTGAGAATTCCTTAATGAATTGAGCTGTATTACTGCCATGCTGCATATGTTTGTGTGCATGTGGCTGCCCAGATTTGGTATAAATGATATGCCACTGGTGGACACCATAACATTAACCTTCTTAGTTTCCTACGATAAATAATAACCACATGGCAGACTCGCAAGCTTGTGAGGTGAGGACAACATTAACAGCATTAAATCCTGAAGATGTATGTGGTAATAAATTTTGAAAATGTACACAGAGTTTATGTAATGACTTTTCAGAGTTTGAAACAGTTACATCATGGCCATTTGTAGATTTTAGTCTTCAGATGTTTAAATGAACCAGTATTATGTAAGATTTGAGGCTTTCACGGCGGTGACTATGAAGAAAGCAGTCTTCTGGAATTTGGCACCGTGTATATGTGGTGTTAACCGATGTTTCCTCCGAAACGTCAGTTAAC
>NW_019731983.1:489226-506797 GCF_002891405.2 Cryptotermes secundus | reverse complement strand
TGAATGGTTTGGCCAGTGTTGTCGACTGGCCTCCTCTAGGCGATATATTGTAGATGAAAGAGCAGGAGGTCGACCTAAGGGCCCCTGGGGGCGAGGGCGACACGTTGCGGCATGCTCCAGCATGTTGCGCACAAGGGTTAGACGAAAGTCTCTATGTGATATTTTCGCACCACAGGATGACAGCACAATGAAACTGTTCAGAATCGTCAGATCTAGTAAATGGAAGAATAGTTTCTTCGTCCATTTCCAAGTCCGACGGCTGATGGAATAACTGTTTGTCATCCTGTCCGCTTTGTCAACATATCCCATGTGCATGTTGTAATCCGCAACAATTGCAGGCTTTATCGCATTTCTGTGTTCATCACAGAAATTGCCTTCTGCTGGAGGAGCGTGCATATTAGTCAACATATATACATCTCGTTTGTCTTTCCAAACTAATACTGTCATGTCACCCCTCACCCTAACCCGTATGTCTCCTTTCTTCAATCGAAGTTGTCTGTTGCGTATGTCTTGTGGTAGGCCCTTCCGATTTGGTCTGACTGTTCCGCAACAGCTTATTTTTTTCGTCATTAGTTCGTCGAACAAGTCTGGCGATGAAAAGAAATTGTCCATGTACAGTTTGTGCCCAACCCCCTCTACTCTTTTGCAGAGGTCCCTGACCGTTGCATGCGTCGCAGTCACTTCTTGGTCAGCGCGTGTTCTGTCTTTACCTAAGTAAACCTTCATGTCGTATGTATAGCCTGCTGAATCACAGAGCTTGAAGATTTTGATTCCGAAACGTTTGTGTTTCTTAGGAATGTATTGTCTGAAAATAACCCTCCCTTTGAATTTTACAATTATTTCGTCAACAGCCAGATGCTCCGAAGGATTATAATATTTTTCATATCCGTCATTTAGAGTGTCAAAAATAGTCCGAATTTACCATAGTCGGTCATAATTGTCGGCTTGTCTGTCAATTCCTGCATTGTTGTCTGTAAAGTGAAGGAAGCAAAGAATATGAAGAAATCGGTCCAGATAGGACTTCAATCATATTTTTATTTTACCACCAATGCCGTATGTTGCTAATTTACTCAAAAGAATATCATGACTCACACAGTCAAATGCTTTTGTCAAATCACAAAAAATTCCCAATGAATGATTGCATCTTTCCAATGTTTCTAAAATATGATTAGTTAATATATATATTGCCATTTCTATGTTACTGTTTTCTCTAAATCCAAACTGTGCAAAAGACATTAAATTGTTTATATGTATGTGTTGCTTTATCCTATTGTACACCACTCTTTCAAAAATCTTAGAAAAACTTATTTGTTCTCTTGGCTGCTATTATGATAAAGTTCTGTGAGTAATAGAGTTTCTGTGTTTATTATTTTAATATAGTTCAGGTCATGGTGCAATTAATGTTTAATTTGTTTGATAAAATAGCATTACTAGTAATAGAATTTGATACACCAATGACACTGATAACCAGAATAGGTTATGTTACAGGTGGACGAATATATTAGACTGTCGTGTCTTCTGATTGTGGGAACAAGGCTTCTTACACTGGCGAATGATCCATTCTGGCATTTGCTGCACCTCAAGACTCCAAACTTCAGAGGAATATGAGCAGAAGCATTTGCTTCATTAAACAAGAGTTCTCTGTGAATCATGTAGCCATTATGTAGCTCATACAAGTACATCGCAACATCTCTTGGTTTCTTATGGCCCAGGTCAGGAACACAGAACAAGTTACATGACAAATCAGAGAAGCCACACAAATTATTCAATTCTTTAATGGAGAAATCACAATATTATGCGTAATTTGCTTATTACGGTGAGTTTTCTAGACACTGCGGAGAAGGGAACTTCCAGATTACATGTTGAGAAAAGTAACATTAGGACCAAAGAAAGTAGACAAGTAAAGTCAACAAACCAACTTACTCCATGCAGCTGAGTCTTGCTTGAGAAGCCGCCAGTTGCTCATCTACTCAAAAATTTCCCAACACTTTATGGAATCCAAATGTTTATTATCATGTTAACAATAGCCTTCCAGTGGTCCCTGCTTTGAGCCATATGAATCCAGTTCAAACCACTCCATCCTATTTCTCTAAGATTCATTTTCTTGTTGCCCTCTCACCTACATCTTGTTTTTCATTTGATCTCTTCTTTTGGATTTCCTGCCAAACCCCTGTATCCATTCCTCTATGCTCTTATGCATGCTATATTCATTGCCCATTTCGTCCTCCTTAGTTTCATTCTAATTATTTTTGGTAAAGCATAGAAGCATGGATCTCATCATGCTGTTTTCTGCTACCGTTTCAGCCCACTAAAGTCAAAATATTTTATTCAGCATTCAAATCTGAAGCACACTTGGTCTGTTCCTCCCTTAAATGTCAGAGACCAAGCTTCACACCCATACAAAACTAAAAGCAAAATTACATTTTTACATATTCAAATAAAAGAAGGACGAGAAAAACAGATTAAGCAGACCCAACTTGGCGAAAGAAACCTCCGACCCTAACGCCTTAGACCACACTAACATAAACACACATTGTATTATGGGGCATACTTATCCAGTTAGTTACATTGCTGTGGCAATGTAACTAACAGATGATTAGAAATATGATGAAACTAGGTCAACAAAGTTGGTCTGAAGGGATCTTAACATATGGTGGCAGACAGAATGGATGAGAGTATGGCATTTTATTTTGGGTTTGTGAAGGATAGCTGAAACTGTATTAAGGTCACCAAGTACATGGTCACTGCTCTGGCGATCTGCGACATGCAATAACAAACAAAGGTAATCAGATACATGCAAGATGGTTTTGAGGCTATTTGTGTACCATCACTGAACAGATACAGAAAATTGCAGAAACCCCAGCAACTTTTTCTTAACATATTGCGGACCGGACGGGCCATATGGCCCTCTACGGTCACGTTATGTTGCAAAATGCTATATATTGCTGTGTGGCTTCATTGAATCGTAACTACTGTGTAGATGACCTCAGGAATGATTGCTGCCTTATCTAGTAACTCGACCAGAGTCATTTCCTGTCACAACCTAAACAAAATTGGCTTTGTTCTAATCCAAGCTTGCACGTATCAACCACGCAGCTACCAGTTCAACATGGCTCAGAGACGAAAGCAGTTGCGATCTCTCGGAGGACAGGAAATATTAGATATGTTCTCCGACGAGCTATCAGATTTCCCAACTTCTTCGTCTTCTGATAGCGAGTGACAGTGACGGGGGCCACAGGGCTGCCCAAAATGTGTCAAGTGAAAGTGAGAGCTCCATTGAAAGTGCGAGTGTCAGGACAGCAATACCTACTTTCAAGGAAAGTACGTATTTGTGCTACAATTAGGGTGAACAGAGGCCTCCCTCCAGATCTGANGTAGTGCAGCCGGGGCCATCTGTTCGCACCCGCCGGAGGCCTCAAGTAGACACCCCTGGCCGACTGTTGGGTGATATGCGGAAACATATTCTCGTGGAAATTGTGAAGAGTGAATATTGCAAGAAGAAACACCCTTCTAGGCAGTGCCGTGTGCGCGCAGAGCACAAGAAGAAGAGTAGAACTGCCTACATGTGCAACTTCTGCGTAATGCCTCTTCACAAAGGGGAATGTTTCCAGAGATATCACATGCGCAAGCACTTCTAGGAGCTCTGGTAAGTGTTCTCCAAAAATTTCAGTTCATAAAATTAATTAGGAGATTTTATATTAATTTTTAAAGTGAACAGTGCACAAGTTAGGGTAGTAGGTTTAAAAACGCCGGTCCCCAGGGTGATTTAAATGTTTAAACCACCAGTCCGCAATGTGTTAAGTTCTGGAAAAGGAAATAATTTGTGACCATTATTGTAATCTCCTTTAATTCTGTTCATTTCAGTAGAATGTTAGCTGAAACATGTGAAGGAAAAATCGCTTATAGGACCTAGGCACAAATGAAATAGATTGGGATGTGCTCAGTTTGATCACAAGTAGGATGGAGCTGTGTATATGGAACTTAATTAACAGAATATATTTCAAGACTCAGGGAAACATTGTCCTGAATCTTTGGGTTCCATAAAATCTAGAAGAGTCAATCATCTGAGTGACTGGGTCTCTTATTAGCAACAGGTTCACTCCTCATTAGATTTAACTCAGCACTATAAAACTATACAATATTTATCAACAATTTTATTACATAATTATCAATTGTCACCTAATTTTTCACATATTAATCATATTGGAGGTGGAATATGTATATTCACTTGGGCAGATTTGTGATATAGCTCGTGACATTTCTCAGTTTTGTATTGAAAAAACGTTTGAAGTTTGTGCTACTCAATTTGACATGGAAAACTACTATATCATTGTAAAAGTATTTATACATAATAAATTTGTAATTCTTTCAATTTTTTTGATCAATTTGACTCAACTTTAAAATATTTATATAATAGTAAAAGTGAATTTGTTATATGTGGGGATTTAAATGTGGTTTTCTCTAAGGATTCTAATTCCAAGCTCCTATTTTCATATCTTCTCCAGTCTTATAACTTGTTTCACACTGTGGATTTTCCTACTAGATTTAACAACATTTCATGTTCTATTATGATTAGTGTCTTTATAGATAAATCTAGAGTCAACCTATTTAAGGCTGTACCTATAATTAAAGGTCTCTCAGATCATGATGCTCGGTATTTGGTTCTGAATAATGCTTTTCTTTAAATAAGGGTACTAACTCAGTCTGTAATAGAGATTGATAATGAAAGCAGCAATATTAAGTTTTGTTATGATACTGAAAGATGAATCTTGGAGTGATGTTTATTCCCATCATGATGTCAACAAGAGCTTTAATTCTTTTTTAATGTACTTCAAATCCTGCTATTCCATGCATCATATTGCAACATACTATTGAAAGTCATAAGAAATGCAAGAGGTAATTACTATAACAGTTTATTAATGACAGCAGAAAGCAAATCTAAAACAATTTGGAGCATTGTAAATAATGAAGTGGGAAAAGTAAAAAATAATATTAACGCTCCCTTAATTTTCTCATCAGGCAACTCATGTATTCAATTGGATGTAGCAGCTGAGGCTTTTAATGATTATTTTTTAGGTTTAGTTGAGAAACTGAGTATTGAAAAGGTTGACATCAATTCTGCCCTTTTATCTCTTAGTAATTCTTCCTCACAAAATTTTCCTGATGTGATAATTGTTGCAGTAATGACTTAATGCTTGTCCTGCCTGGGAATTAGTGAAAGACATCTACCTCAAAAACTGCAGTGCCTAGAAAACAAGGTGCACACCAGTCCTGGATTTGCGCATGCCCTTCAACCTTCTGTATATATACGATTATACAAAAAATCTGTGCAGCCAACAAGCAAAAATCATGCAAATGTACATGTACGCAGCATAGGATAAGGCAAAGTCAAACAGAGATAATATTAGTGGCTTAAACTTGGCGGCGGTCAAGCTTACGACCATTCAAGTGACTCAGCTGCCCTTGTAGCATAAGTACATAAGATAGGCATTATCTGCTTTCCAGATTCTGGACTGACTAAGGACTCCCACTTGGGAGTACGCGGCTGGCGCTCACCTCTTGAAATCGCAGTACCTACAGAACTGAGAACTCCACGCTATCAGAAATGCTGCCAAGTGCACAGCAGTCTGCGAATCGGACGTGGCTTTCAAAATGCCCTACATGTATGGCTATATAAATAATGCATCACATTGGTAAAAGTAATTCTAAACCAAGTAAATCCAATTCGTGATATTGGACAAGGAGAAGACATGTATAGGAAGGATAAGAGACTTAAACTAATCGGCGGTCAGGCCTATGACTGTTCAGCTGACTAACTGCAGTTTCAGAGTAGTTGCATAAGTTAAGACAACCTGCCGCACAAGGCTGCATTAACAGAAAATCTCTTTATATCTTGTATAAATATTACTACAGTGTATTGACAAAGGATGCAGAGAGTCTACAGTGACCTGCACGCTGTGACAGAGAGGATATACACGTGCTGAAACTACGGTGCAATAAATCAAAGAGGAGGCCTCATTTCGAAACACGTACATATCTGGGAGAGACTGAAGGCAGGAATGGTTATACTGGCAAAAGCCATCACCAATTTAAAGACCAATCGACTTTCTTTCTGCGTATGCCTCATTTTTGTTGCATCATAATTTTGCAAGAGTCTACACGCACTCACGCAGCATCCAGGTAAGGGCATTTCTACTTAATGGACACCATAAGGGCTTTGTCACTTTACTGCAGTGTATAATACTGATAATACTGTATCTTGTAGATCCATTACTAGGGAACGGATCGGCAAACATGTTTCTGTGGAGATAGCTTCTCGGAAACCAACTCGTTACAGGGCGACGTTTCCGTGGGTAGAAGACTGAAAGCTGTTTTCTCTGTCGCTCCTTCCCAACGTTATATATCAGGAAACCCAGGCCGACTATACTATAGAGAGGCAGTCCAGTCAGAATTGAATGAGTCCTAGGCACTCAAAGAAGAAAGATTCGGCTGAAGATTTATTGTTAGTTATTGCAATTTATTATGTTTACAAGTGATTGTACAAGGAGTCCAATAAATTCGATCATCAAGTCCAAAACCCGTCATTATTAATCATGCCCATAGATCGTGACAATACTTAAGAAAGATATACGCATGATATCTGTCAATGCAGTCTTCTGCAACATATTATGCATTAACTTACTGTCACGTGTCAGAGTGACTAAGACGCAGGTTTGGATTGGTGAATCGGTTTATTCGATCGCCACTAGTCGTAACTACAAATAATTGTAACACTTTAAAAATTACTGTCATTATAACTCACAAAGTATTCAATTCACACGTTAAGTCTTCACAGGTCTTCTACAAACTTTCCGTGGCCGTCTCCTACCGAGAACTGAACTGAATTTGAAGTCCCATGGCGACTGACAGTCAGTCAGTAAGCCTTGGTGTCGACGACCATCTGGGGCTCATGACCAGATATATATTGATGTTTGACAGTCACGGTCTTAGTTCTGTGGGGCGCCCTCTCTGACAAAAGGATTGGTCTGTCTTTTGTATATGCTGCTGGCCCTTGCCAGTGAAATCTTTCTCGGATCCGAGTCACTTGGAACTCGCGACCATATTTTACTGTCTCAGATCTGAGATTTCCATTTTTGTCGCCTCCTACAACTCGCAGGGTCATGGAGGTATTCTACCCCGGCTCCACACGAGGTCCAACTGAACAGTCAATATCAAAGTCACATTGTGACTGACGGTCAGTCATGGTACCCAGCCCCATCTGGGGCTAATGACCAGATATTTATTACTGTTTGACAGTTATCATCTTGTTTTTGTGGGGCGCCTTCCCTGCCGAGAGGATGGGTCTGTCTTTTGTATATGCTGCTGATCCTTGCCAGCGCAGTCTTTCTCGGATTCGAGTCCCTTGGGACCGGCGACCATATTTTACTCTCTCAGATTTGAGACTTCCCTTCTCGTTGCCTCCTACGACTCGCAGGGTCACTGTGAAGGTATTCGAACCCGCCTCCACATGGGACATATTCATTCCACTCGCTCCTCTGGACTGAACCGTCAAAGTCACATTGTGACTGGCGGTCAGTCAGTCAGTCAGTCTTGGTGTCAAGCCAAATCTGGTGGCTATGACCAGATATTTATTACTGTTTGACAGTTAGGTCTTGTTATTGTGGGGGGCCCTCTCTGCGGAGAGGATGCGTCCATCTTTTGTTGGAGTCATTGTCTGCAGTAGTAAGTCTGAACTGAACTTCTGGAGTTATTCTCTTTATATAGCCTCCGCACGGACCACACAGAAGACAGTTATATAGTTGTATAAAGACCACACAGAGATCAAGTCACGTGATTCATAGCCAGCGTCTTCATTGGTGCGCTGTTGCCTTGCACCGCACAATAACATTCCTCCACTGAGACACATCTTATACTGTTGCCTTGTGTGTCTTCTGTCGCGGGGTGTTTAAAGGTACGTTAACCAACAACTCTCTGGCCATCCACGTTGCATTATTTTACCACTAAAGAAACTGTGGTTCGTCGCCTGAACGGTCATAGGCATAACCACCACCAACTGACGTGCAACCAAATGTTGCAGTACAATATTGAGCCTCTTACGCTTCGTACATTTCGCCCAAGATTTGTTATAATTTTATATTTGAACTTAACTTCAAGATACAATAAGGCTCCTTATTCGATTAATAAAATGACAACTGATTGCAGCTCAACAGCTCAGACTGGTGCATTGTACACCTGATGATGACCTGCGAAAGGTTGAAACACGTTACGTCTCTAATAAGCATAATTGTGTTGGGTATATAACGCGACAAATAACTTCACGCCGTTTTGGTTCTAGCGAATTTATTGAACAATCGCTCTCACAATTACACCACTACTGCCATCTGCAGTATCACAATTACTTCTCCTGCTGGAGTCACTGCCATTCACTCGATACAACTCAATAACAATGGACTTCAGCTCATACTGAATACTAGTAACTGGCTCAGTAGTCAAAGTCATATTGCGACTGACAATCAGTCAGTCATTAAGTCTTGATATCGAGCACCCTCCTGGGGCTCATGACCAGATATTTATTACTCCTCGACAGTTACGGTCTTGTTTCTGTGGGGCGCCCTCTCTGACGAAATGATGGGTCTGTCTTTTTATATGCTGCTGGCCCTTGCCAGCGCAAGTCTCTTGGGACTTGCGGCCATATGTTACTGTCTCACATTTGAGACTTCCATTTTCGTCACGTGATAGCTACCACTGTTGCGTAACGTCGTGTTTACAGGTGTTGCTGGGGAACGCTGCCGAGAGTTCTTTATTGCTGCGTAGTAACCGTGGTGTCCCCTGTTACGTCACCATGGGAAGTGCTGTTACGTCACCGCGGGAGGCGACGGAGTGTTTACCGAGCGTTGCGTAATAATGGAAGGGGTGGGGGTATGTGACGTCACTCGCGAGACTGCAGAGTTCACGTTAACCCTACTTCCCTTTGCGCCATCCACGTTACAATAATATAAGCAAATGTTGATGCAGTAGTGTCTTCTTTGTTTTGAATACTGATTGTTGTTGTGTAGACGGTATATTCTATACTTTATATATCTTATTTCCTACATGTGACTCCTCCTTGTCCAGTTGCATGTACATTTGGATGTAGATTGTTTTGAATGACTTCCACCTATTTCCTAAATAATTTTGCTATGTTATCATACATATAAGTAATTTTGAGAGCCATGTGCATTTCGCGGATCGGTGTGCGCCTGTCAAAATTGCCAATAGCTGGGACAACTCTACAGCTTCAAGTGGTCAGCATTAGCTACAGACAGGCATAAGCCGTTATTGCCCTAATTAGAGCTTTATACAGAGAAAATTTAATGTTAATGCGTAAACACGTTTGAATTGGGAGTCAGTTCATCCGTATGTGCCCAGGGCCTTGGCTGCAGTCCTTTCGATAAGGAGTCTCCATGTCATCCTCCTGCCGAAGGTAACAAGGCACTTCGCATTATATACAAAGGGAGTATTCATTCCCTTTAGTTGTAGTACATCGAAGATGAAACCCCATTTCCAACATATAAAAGGTATTGGAATGAACATAAATTAGGTTATGGGTCCCAACGGGAATCGAAATAAAAACGGCTGTGCTGGCGAGGACCAGCAGCAATTTACTGGACTGGACAGTACTGGACCGATGCCAGTGGATTGCAACTGAGAGTTGTGAGACGATCATCAGCCTACAAGGACGTGAGCGAACGTAAGCACGGAAGTTGCTGGATTTCCATTGTCAAAGCCTTTAAGAAGGAACGACTAATGAAGGCACTCAATAATTCAAGTGTGCTGTAATTACAGAGATCTTTAAGGTGTAGAAATGTGTGAGCCTGTTATAATTACTTTTAGTTACGAGTTATAAATGTTCAATAAATTCAGTTATCAATTACACCATGTGTCTTCTTACTGACAAGTGATAATTGACCAATCAATACGTGTGGATCATGTGGATGGCATGTATGTTGAAAATGTATATATTTTGGGATCCGTGGATTGCGGGCTTCGTGACACAGTTGCTAGATGGACACGGAGCCATAACACACGAATCACGATCTTCACAGAAGTGAAAACCTGAAATCCCATATTATATCGTGATCTGTCTATGAGAAGTAGTACACGATTTTAATTGCACACTGAAAATGAATACAGATGGTTCTAATTGGGATTCCATTATATCTTACCAATTGGTTTGCTCTCTTCCAACGATCATTCTCCAGAGGAGCATCGTTTGGTTTCCAGTTGTAGAAGGCAGTGAGAGCAGTCGGAATGATGGCGGAGGCCTGTGGTGGTATGGGTGGTTAGAGTTTACCATTTTTAGTCAAAGTGTAGTGTTTGTTAATATTCATAAGCATTTTATGAAGAAACGCACTTTACCCGTGTAAGGAAGTACGTAAGTTATCATAATTTATTTTAAAAGTATATCGATTGAAGCTACGTTAACCGTGGTAGGTAACTATATTAGTTACTCCCTTCTGGACGTAATCTATTTTCGCTGTGTGGTTGTGCTTACAGTTTGATATCTTCATTGGTTCTTAATCGCATGTGGTAGCTCTGTGCATTGATAAGGTAGTGAGAATGGTGAGTTGCGTATATGTAGTTTTAGTGAATCGCTAGAAGTAGTAATATGAAGTGAGCTTAGAGTTGGTTATTTACCCCCCTCCAACCATTATAGGTTAACCACAGTTTACTTTAATTGGCGACGCAGTTTAATTGCATGGGCGTGAGATATTAAACATTTGGTTTAATTTCAGAATTACAGCAGAACCACACTATGCAAAAGATTACTGCTTTGCAAATGGATTCAGTTGTTTCCCTTCTCAGTTTTCATGTAATTTTATGTTAGTGTAGAGTGGAATTGTGTTTTCCTCGTGCATTTCCTTGTTAGTGTAGTTTTACTGGGTACTACTTGTAATTTTATTCGTTCACAATTTTTCTTTGCTGCAGAAAACCAGTTGTTTCATGGTATTCAAATACATCAAAATTCCCTTAATATATTGGGACATGCAGATCCAATGCTAGGTAACAGCCCAATAAATATATATCTGATGACACAAGAGGTATTTTCAATGTGATCTGTGCCATGCCCATTGGTACGCAATGGGTCATGAAACATGTTTTCACAGCAACAAATAAGTACACAATAATAGAGAAACTGTTGGAGGTGGTTATTTATATTTGGTCCTTCACATAGTTATAAAGGGATGGACAATAATGACTTATGCTTGGCTGGCCTCGGAGTTTGCGGCAGACAACCATCTACTAAAATTGCAGCACCTACTCTCCAAGGCACAGACCAACTTGTGATTTGCACATGGCTTTCAAGCTTCGTATGTATATGATTATATAACAGAATTATGCAGGCAATAAGCAGAAGTCATACAAAATTATGAAAATGCAAATGTTCGCAACATTGGACAAAGCAAACCCTAACACAGGAAATATAAGAAGCTTAACCTTGGCAGTGGTCAAGCATACAACCATTCAAGTGACTAGACTGCCATCATAGCAGGAGCTACTAAGGATAGGGCATGATCTGCTGTACTGATCCTGGACTGACAGAGACCTTGTATATATTGCATATACAGTTTATAACATGTAAAATGTAACATTACTGCTGACTGTGGCTCTGGCAAATAACAGACCTATCCTGTCATCAGAGAGAACGTCCCACATCAATAAGCTTGCAGTTGTCATACAGTAATAAAGAACTGGTCTTAAGCCCCAGATGGGGCCGCGCCATAGCTCAAGCGGTTAGTCGCTGGCTTCCCACCGCAGTGGCCCAGGTTCAATCCCGGGTCTGGTCAAGTGGAATTTGTGGTGGACAAAGTGGCGCTGGGGTGGGTTTTCTCTGAGTACTTCGGTTTTGTCTGCCAGTCTTCAGTCCACCAAATTCTCCATCGTCATAATCACCCAGGGCCCAGATGAGTGCTTTATTCCAAGACAGACTGGCTGACTGACCAACAGTGGGAACATAACTTTGACTTTGAATTTGACTTTGACAGTTCTGTGTGGAGGCAGGTTTGAATACGTCCAGCATAGCCCTGTGAGTTATAGGAGGTGGCAAAAGGAGAAGTCTCAAATCTGAGACAGTAAAATATGATCACGAGTCCCACAGGACTTGGATCCGAGAATGACTTTTCTGGCAAGGGCCAGCAGTAATTCTAAATGACAGACCTGTTCCCTCAGCAGAGGCAGTGCTCCACGTCAACAAACCCACAGCTGTCTGACAGTAATAAAAATCTGTTTGTAAGCCCCAGGATGACTGACCATTGGTCATAACATCAAACTCACATTTAGAAAGGGAAGACACATGAAAATGCATAGTAGAGTTCAGAGTTCAGTAGTTGAGTTGAGTGTTCAGCTGTGGAGTGTTAACCAGCGGACAACGGAAACTGAAGAATCTCCATCACTATGATTCGTTACCAGAAAACTTCTAGTGAAAACTTTGCAGAGGAATGGCCCTTGTTGAGTCCTGTTACCAAGCAGTAACTAGTAAAAGCAGACTTAGAGGACTTAGTGTGGAAATCAGCAACACTGTTATAGTTATTTGTAGTCACAACCTCTGAGTGGTTGTTAAATCTATTCACCAATCCAAACCCGATCTATAGTCACTAATACACGTGACAATATTTTTTGGGATATTGAAAGAAGAGAACTGCTTTACATTGCAAAAGTGCCTGCTTTTGTGAGTCTCAGGTAAGTGGTGAATTCCCTAAACCTCCAAAAGTTAATACATTCACTTGGAAAGACTGAAATTGAAATAAGGAATCATGTTAAACTGGAGTGGCAATACATTATCTTGGTTTATCAGTCAGTGCTATTGCTGTGAAAGTTAATTCATAGTGAATTGTTTTCTGCTCATAACCTTTTATTCTGCTTTCAACAGATAAATAAAATTTAGTTTAGTAGACCTGAGCATGCAACAAGTTGTGCCATAGCAATACTTCATCTCTTAACCTGTTACAGTATTTCTCAACTTATGGCCCATTATTATATGTGCATTGAATATCAATGATAAGTGAAAAATTGGTTTTCATTAATGCTAAAAGTGACCTATTTTTGTAACCATGTCACCTCCTCATTCCATTGAAGCTCAGCTTACCAAGCAATTCACCTTTTCTTGTCTGCATGTATGGTTCTCCCCCATTAGTTTGAACATTCTAGTTAGATTGAAATTTAATGTAGTTTGTGTTGCCAAGTAACTGACTCCATGGAGCTGAGTTCTTCTTGAAGACCCAGAAGTTGCTCGCCAACTTCAGAAATTTTCTGAAACTTGAAGGTTCATTATTGTATTCATAAGAGTTTGCCACTGGACACTTTCCTGATCCATATGAATCCATAATTTTGTGTTTTCTATTTTCCCATCTACATCCAGGTCTTCCTAATGGTCTCTATCACTCAGGTTTTCGTAACAAAACCCTGCATGTACTCCTTTCCTATAGCTGTTATATGCTCTGCCCATTTTATCCTCCATAACTTCATCACTGTAATAATACTTGGCAAGGAGTACAGGTTATAAAGCTTCCCACACTGCAGTTTTCTCCTGCCTCCTGTTATTTCATCCCTCTTTGGTTCAAATATTCTCATCACCCAGTTCTCAAAGACACTTAGTCTGTGTTGATGTTAGAAATCAAGTTTCATACTCATACAAAACCACTGGAAAAATTATAGTTTTGTATATTTTAATATTTTATGTATTTTGGCCACAGGTGAGTAGCCCAATTCTGACCTGATTTGTAGCAAGCATGACCCAAATTTAACCTGCTCGTAATATCGTCATGAATCATATTTACTTTGTTAGTGTCATTCCCAAATATTTGAACTTTGCCACATTTTCAAAGGACTTTTTAACCATCTTTTGTGTTATGATTCTGTCCTGCATTCTGGTTACAAGACTTCAACATATATTTAGTTTTCTTTGTGTTTACTTTTAAACTGAAAACTATTCTAACATCTGTTAGAGCTTTTATGTTTTTACCTACGATATTTATGTTGTCTCCCAGTAAATTATCATCATCAGTGTAGACTAGGTCATGTCTCCATTTTAATTGCAGTCCTGCTTGGTTTTCCTGGGCCTTCCTAATGCAGTCTTCTAGAGCAAAGTTGGAAATTAATGGCGCCATTTTGAATAGGAAGCATATCAGACAAATATAGACCTATACAAACTTTGCTATAGATTTCATTTAAATGATTTTTGAATGGCGCAACTTGTGTATAAGTATACCGAACTCAGTGAGAATATTGTAGTGTACTTCCATTCTAATGGAATTGTAGGCTTGCTTAAAGTTTGTGGATAGCTGATGTACTGTCTCCTTATACTGTAGTTTTTTTCTCCATTGTCTGATGAATGCAAAAAATTTCACTGATAGACGATTTTTTACATTGAAATACACACTGATGTTCCTCAGTAATTTGTCTGCATATGGACTGAACCTTGGGAGGTAGATAGTGGATATAATTTTGAATGAAGATAACATTGATGTGTCTTATAGTACATAGGTGAGTCAAATGAAAACCGTAAAACTGAGGTAGAAATTTTAAATATCACGCCATTATCCTATAAGTTGGCAGACTTGTTACCAATGCTATAAAGAGTATCCTATAAGTTGCAGTATAATGTAGACAAACAGAATGCCATCACAGTGCCAGTTTGAAGATGGCTGCTCCGCTCCATACATGCATGAAAGAAGAACAACGTTCTGTAATTTGTTTTTTGATCAGTGAAGGTGTGACACCTATTGAAGTTCATCAACAGATGAAGGTTCAGTATGGTGATGCATGCTTGTCACAGCAGTAAGTGTACAAGTGGAGTAGGAAATTCAGAAATGGTGTGACATCTGTGGCAGACGCTCCTCGCTCGGGTCAGACCCACAGAATTACGGCCCCTGAGTCTATTGCAGCAGTTGAAGCCCTAGTAGTGATGGAGAATCACCGAGTATTGGTGGATGAAATAGCTGAAATTCTTAATGAGTCACTGATCAGCACACCATGTTATTCATGATGTGCTCCAGTTTCACAAAGTGTCTGCAAGGTGGGTGCCATGGCAGCTGACTCCAGAATTGAGAAAGTGATGTGTTGACGCCTGTGAAGAACTTCTGTGGCACCTTGAATCAGAAGGTGATGGCTTCCTTTCGAGAATCGTTACTGGTGATGAAACTTGGGTGCACTACCACCAACTAGAAACAAAGAGAACAAGCAAGGAATGGTGTCATTCCTCATCACCAAAACCCAGGAAGTTCCAGACGCAGCCATCTGCAGCAAAGATTATGCTGACTCTTCTGGGACGAACAAGGCGTACTCTTGGAGCACTACATGCCTTGTGAGAACACTATCACCAGTGCCTCATATTCAGATCCCTTGAAGAATCATCTTCAACCTGCAGTCAGATCAAAGCAACATGGACTTTTGACTAGAGGTATCCTTTTGCAACATGACCATGCTTGGCCCCATATTGCCCGTGCAACAGCTGCAACAATCCAAGACTTGCACTTTGAGTGTCTTCCACATCCACCATACTCAGCAGACGGAGCCCCAAGTGATTACCACATGTTTGGACCACTCAGAAAGGCAATGGGTGGAAAGAAGTTCCGTTCTGATGAAGAGGTTGCAAAGGCAACCACAAGAATTTTTTCCTAGAGGAATCCATACACTTTGTAAACACTGGAGGGCCTGTATTGAATGAAATGGAGAGGATGTGTACCGCTTTCATTCAGTAAATTAAAAATAAAAAAAATTTTACAGTTTTCATTTGACTCACCCTCGTAATTACTGCAGTCAATTTTACCACCATTTTTCTAAGTGCGTAAAATAACAGACTCCTTCTACAGTTGAGACAATCCTTTATTCCAAATAGAATTGATGAGTTCGTGGATCCCAGAATGTAATGCCTCACATACTACTTTAATCAATTCCGCAAACATTAAATCAATATCTGTCAGTTTATAACTTTTAAACTTTGCAGTAGTAATTTCAACCTGAGAAATGCTAGGCTCAGCTTCTGATGAGTCAGCTGTGCGCGATTGCATCTGTTGAATATCACTAACCCCATTTATAATGAGTAGCTGAGAGAACAATTCTTCCACCTATAAAAATGCTGTGAGAATCTGCACACAGTTCACTTCTCATCCTACTTGAAGTATCTACTGGCTATGCATCTTACATTGTTCAGATTATCTCCATTGGTTTGGCTTAGTTTCAGTAACTGTTGCAGTTCGGTTTCTCTTCCTTTGAAGTAATAGTTTCTAACATGTTTTGTCAAACCAGGGCTTATGCTGCTTCAGTTCATAATAATGTAGACTCTTTGAAATTTTGTATTCTATTCAATAGCTTCCCAAACTCTACTGATGTTCATGTCATTGTCTAAGTTTTCCAAATCTACAAACCTACTTGAGGTTTTATCAAACATTTAAAATGTCATGCACAGTTGTCATCATGCTTTAAGTCTTCTCTGCATTCTTTGTATTCAGAAGGTGCCTGGTTCAAATCTCATCTGGAGTATAAGGTGCCCTGATAATGTGTTTTCATGACATTTCTCAGTCATTCTGGGAAAATGCTGGAATAGTATAGCCCAATTACATTGTGATGACACATGCACAGAATAGAATTTTCATGTATGGGTGGAGCAGATGAATCCGTACATTCTTACAGCAGATATGAGGGTTAGACAATTCATTTTGCTATGACTGCTGCTTTCTACATTGGAGTGGCTCATAACGGGCATATTCACTCTGCTGTTGTGTTCCCCCTTAAATTTCGTTCCTTTGTGCAGGTTTGTGCCATCACATAATATACCTTATTTCATATCCTTTTCAATTTATTGTCCACTATTATCCAGCTATTCAGCACTTTATCTGAATTACTGACAATGTCGTTAAATAAACTGCAGGTTAACCCTTTGTACCTTTTCATGATCCAGTAAATATGGGGGCACTCCCATATAAGATACAACATAACACACTAAATACTACCACCATAGTTGCTCAAACCATTGTGAAGAACAGAATTAACATCGACAGAAAAAGAGCGTCATATACTACTCTATCCAAAAAGTATCCGACCTTGGGCCGTGAAAACAAAGTTCTGTATCTGGGAGGTTACAATACCTAATCGCCTTCAAAGTAGGCCCCTTGTGACTCCACACACTTAGCCCAGCAGTCCTTCCATCGCTGGAAGCAATTCTGGAAGGCTTCTTTTGGAATGGCGTGCAGCTGTGCCATCGCATTCTGTATGATGTCCTTACGGCTGTCAAAATGGCAGTCTTTTAGCGGTGTCTTCAATCTTGGGAAGAGACAGAAATCACAAGGAGCGATGTCAGAAGAGTAGGGAGCCTGGCGAACCTGCGGAATGCCATGCTTGACCAGGAAACCCTGGGTCAGGTGCGATGAATGAGCTGGGGCATTGTCATGATGCAGCTGCCAGTTGCGTGCGTCCCACAGCTCTGGTCTCTTGCACCGAACTGCATCACGAAGATGGCGGGGGACTTCTTGGTAGTACTCCTTATTGACAGTCTGGCCTAGTGGTGCGTACTCATGATGCACGACACCCCGG
>NW_019731983.1:486839-489200 GCF_002891405.2 Cryptotermes secundus | reverse complement strand
GTTCACATGCCCAAATCCTCAGTTAAAATTGTGTTTGCGGAACCTTTGCTGATCCCAACTTCATCAGCAACTTCACGGATGGCCAAACGACGATCCTCCATGATCAGTGTCCGCACTTTTTCAATGACATCAGCATTTAGGCTCATTGATGGTTACCCAGAACACTGCTCACTGTCCGCCGACAAACAGCCATGTTTAAAGCGGTTGAACCACTCTTTAGTTTGAGTGACCCACATTGCATCATCGCCGAAAGCCTGCTGAATTTTGCGAATTGTTTCCGCTTGGGTATCCCCAAGTTTCTGACAAACCTTAATGCAGGATCGCTGCTCCAAGCATTCTGACATCTTGAGCAAAACGAGAATGTGACGAACACGTGTTACACCACTTCGCTATCTGGCAGCCACAGACGCATCCTGCAGCATTGCGGGTCAGCAACAACTCATGCATGTGCATGAAAGTCCCTTCAATGGACATACGGTATTGAGAAAGATTAATTTGAAAAATTACAGAACTACTGCAGCACAGGTGACAGCAGAACTGAATGTGTATTTATCTTGCAGAAACTGTTTCCACAAAAAAAGAAAGCTGTCTGACATGGGCTTCACAAATCCAGCATCCAGAGTAGGGCTGCAATTGCTAAACTTCTGATTACTTACTTACTTACTTACTTACTTATGGAGCTGAGCCCTTCTGGAGGAGTCACCAATTATGCAGCTACTCAATTCCCAGCATTTTATGGAACCCGAAGGTTCACTACGGTGTTCACAAGAGCCCTCCTCTGGTCCCTATCATGAGCCAGATCAATCCAATCAATACCATCCCATTCTCTCTCTCTCTCTAAGATCCATTCTAATATTGTCCACCCACCTACGCCCTGGTCTTCCCAGTGGTCTCTTTCCTTCTGGCTTTCCCACCAATATCCATTCCTCATCTCTCCCATTCATGCTACATGACCTGCCCCCCTCATCCTCCTTGACTTGATCATTCTAATTATACTTGGAGAAGAGTACAAGTTATAAAGTTCCTCATTATGCAGTTTTCTCCACCCTCCTGTCACTTCATCTCTCTTTGGTCCAAATATTCTCCTCAACACCCTGTTCTCAAACACCCTCAGTCTGTGTTCCTCCCTTAATGTCAGAGACCAAGTTTCACACCCATACAGAACCATAGGCATTTTTTTTCCATTGGCGCTACAGCCCTCATTTGGGCCTAGGCCTAACTCCATGAAACTCTCCATATCACTTCGGTTTACTAGATCTTACGCATACGGTACGACTCCTTGGGCGAGTGATCAGCTCTTCGCAAGGCCTTTACCTGTAGACAAACACAGAAAAACGCACACAAACATCCATGCCCTGAGTGGGATTCAAACCCGTGATCCCGGCTTCTGAGCGAGCGAAGACAGGGCATGCCTTAGACCGCTCGGCTACCGTGACCTGCAGGCAAAATTATAGTTTTGTATATTCTAATTTTTATGTTTTTGGACAACAGACGAGAAGACAAAAGATTCTGGACTGAATGGTAGCAAGCATTACCCGAGTTCAATCACCTCTTAATTTCCTCCTGAATCAGGTTTTGATCTGTTATCATTGTTCCTAAATATCTGAACTGTGCCACATTTTCAGAACATCTGTTTCTTATCTTAATATCATGATTTTGCCCCGCATCTTGGTGACGAGACAGTAACATATACCTAGTTTTCTCTGTGTTTACTTCTGGAACAACCTCTTTACTTGCGTCAGTTAAAGTTTATGTGATTTTCTTTATGGTATATACATTATCACCCAGTCAATTCACATCATCGGCATAGGCCAACAGCTGGTGTGTTTTCAGTCCCTCCTGGTTTCCCTGGACCTTATTAATGGCATATTATAAAACAAAGTTGAAAAGGAGGGACGATAAAGCGTCTCCTTGTTTTAGACCATTGTGCATAATACGTTTCGTTTAAACACATTTTAATCAGCCTAACTAGTTTCATCGGTATCCCAAACTCTATCAGAATATTGTAGAATACTTCCCTCTTAACTGAATCATAGGCTTTCCTGAAGTTTATGAATAGCTGATGTACTGTTTCATTGTACTCCCATTTTTTCTCCAATATCTTACAAATGCAAAAGATCTGATCTGTAGTTGATCTGTTACATCGAGACCCACACTGATGATANCTTAACTGAATCATAGGCTTTCCTGAAGTTTATGAATAGCTGATGTGCTGTTTCATTGTATTCCCATTTTTTCTCCAATATCTTACAAATGCAAAATATCTGATCTGTAGTTGATCTGTTACGTCGAGACCCACACTGATGATACCCAATAATTTCATCTATATGTGGACTTAACCTTGAAAGAAGAATATTGGAC
>NW_019731983.1:480811-485867 GCF_002891405.2 Cryptotermes secundus | reverse complement strand
TGGCACCACCAGGTAGTGGTCAGTATCACAATCTGCTGCCCTAAATGATCGAACATCAAGTATACTTGAGTGCCATCTCATGTCTGTCAAAATATGGTCTATTTGATTGTGTATCTTCCCATTAGAAGATGTTCAAGTAAATTTATGGATGTTACGATGTGGGAACATTGTACTTTTGACAGTAAGATTTTTCGATGTGGCAAAGTTTACTACTCTAACTCCATTATCATTACTAATTTCATGCAAACTCTCATTCCCAATCCTTCTGAAAATGTCTTCCCTCCCTACTTTGGCATTGAAATCTAACAACATTTTCATAGGGTACTTCGTGAATTTACCAAATACATAGTCTAGTTCTTCATAGAATTATCCTTTATGTCATCAATTTTATCTTCTGTTGAGGCATGAACATTCATAACAATGATATCACACCAGCGACCTTTTAGTATTATATATGATATCCTATCACTAACGAACTCTACCCTCTTAACTGCTGATATGATTCTCTTATGTACGAAAAAAAATCTGTACCTAATTCATGATTTTCATTCCCCTTTCCATAGAAAAATGTATAGTCTCCTGCTGGTGCGATGCCACCTCCATCCCATCTGACCTCCTGTACTCCTGCTAAATCTAACTTTAAGATTTCATCTGCCACTACCCTGAGCCAACCTGCCCTATACATGCTTCTGACCTTGCAAATACTGAATCTCATATTCATTTTCTTTAGCCAAGGTCGTTTATTCAGAGGACCCGTCTAGGTCTGAGGCTTTGTGTTAATTTTCATAACATGATTATTTTTTACGATGAGGAGTTGTTAGCCCAACCCCCAAGCTGGTGGTCCGGCCCTTTTCGGCTGTCCACAACTGCTTATTCAATATATTTGCAGCTTCCCTCCAAAACTGGAGGGCATCTCCATCCGAAACCGGAGGACATGCCATATCGTGGTGACAAGGGACCCACCTAACGTATAATTTGACATACAGTATTCCTTTAAATTCAAAATCATTCCTTGCCTTGAGGTTAATTTATCTTATAATGACATTTTGCAACACACTGTATAGTTTCAGTGAATTGTTCAGTAACAACAAATGTAACTGATCAGTTTATCTTCCAAGGGCTTCATCTAGGAACAGAAAATATGCTCTGTGTGTCAAGAAGTGCAGCCTTGATTGCAGTCCTGAAGTAGGAGTACAATCATATTGAGAGGTCCCACATAGGCTACAGTCATGTCGAAGTAAAATCGTGGGTTTCAGGATGGTAGAAATTCTCTTCTGTCATCTCTGTGACAGCAGCAAATATACATTATGAGCATCTCCTGACCTCTATTAACACAAGGAAGAAATAATTAGTATATACATCCTATTTCTCTGTATGATATGCTATTTAATTAATCTTCCATTTTTTTCTTTGGTGTACAGACTTTCCTTGCATCAGTTTTGCTGTTGGATTGTATATCTGTCCTTTTGCACAAAGGACATAAAACACACATTTTGCCACTATGATTTGCATAATTATCCCACAAAAAGCATATAATGACTACAGTCCCAACATCAATGGCTTGCAGTGCTTCCCTTCAAGAAGACATGGGAGACAGTTTCCTGTTCAAGTTATTGTTTTTTCTGTCATAATAATTTCTTTCATCTCGCTATCATAGAACGATTTTCAGTTGTATCAGTAGCTTCCTGCATCTCTTCTTCCTTTTCAGTGTGCTCTGCTACAACTTGTGGGCAGGTATGGTGTATTTAGCCCATTTAGCCTGTGAACCAAATAAAGCCAAAGGAACCTCTTAATCATTGTGTAAATAGACTGCTTTCTTCATTACTCTGCTGACCGTTTTTTGTTACCTTACAACTATGCTAATGTATTTTCAGTAGATTTTGGTCTTTGGGGTTGTGATGCCATAGCCTTGTAGGTGGATGCCAGCTTGACCTGACAAGTTGACATGATCCCTTTGTGTTTGCTGATAATGCTTGCATAATTGTAGAGATGTTTCTATATTGCAACAAGTATTAATCTCTGGGAAAATAAGTTTGTGTTCTGCACAGCTAACCAGTAGTACCACCAAGCAAGCATGCTCAAATGGTAATGCTTCTGACTTTTATTCAGGAAGTGCCTGGTTTGAATCTCAGCTGGAGTAAAAGCTACCCTGATAGAGGGTCTTCATGACATTTCTCAGCCACTCTGGGCAAATGCTGGAATAGTAGAGCCCAGTTACATTGTGATGACACTTCTGCGCAGAAGAGAATTTTCATGTATGCGTGGAGCAGAAGAATCCATACTTTCTTACAGCAGATATGAGGGTTAGACAGTTCATTTTGCTGTGACTGCTGCTTTCTGCATTGGAGTGCCTCATAACGGGCATATTCGCTCTGCTGTTGTGTTTCCCCTTAACTTTCCTTCCTTTGTGCAGGTTTGTGCCATCACATAATATACCTTATGGCCCATAATCATTTCATATCTTTTTCAATTTATTATCTACTGTTATCCAGTTATTCAGCAGTTTACCAAATTACTGACAGTTTCCTTAAATAAACTGTTGGATAACACTTTGTACCTTTTCATGAGCCAGTAAATATGGGGTCTTTTTGTCATGTTTAGCATTAATCACTTCATGACTTTACATTTCATAATGCCTCTCATAAATTCACTGCACTTTGTGGTAAAAAGATGTATTGGGGGTGTGAATGTATATCTCCTCTATTCTAGACCTTGGCGCTAGATGGATGTGAGTTGTCAGCTTTCTGTTTCTGCTGCTTTACTCGCAGGGAGATAGCCCATTCAGTAGGAGGCTGGGTGGACTTCAGAGGCGGTCTGGATGCTATGGAGAAGAGAGAAATCTTGCCTCTGCTGGACAGCCAACCTTGACCATCCAGCACATAGCCCATTGCTATGATGATTGGGCTGTCTGGCTCTCAAATGTTTGGCACCTGCAGAAAAATATTACAGGCGGAAAAAAGTTGAATATACATTCATCAATTCGCTGTTTAATGCTTAATTGTTTTTGAAATGCATTGGGAATGCATGAAATGCTTAATATTTCACATGATTTGTGTCATTAAACAGACACATATATTTTACATTTTCCATTATCTCATTTTTAGTTAAATTCGGTGTTTAACTGAGCAGGTTGGTGTAGCGATAATGCTCTAGGCTCATGTTCAGGAGATGTCCGATATGAATCTTGGCTGGGGCATTGCTGTTTTGACTGAGGGTTTTGTGGGTTCCCCCAGTCCCATCATGCAAATTCCTGGCTACGTTGTTTAGACCACACGCCGTTCCAAATATTTTCCAATTCACCATTCATTAATTGCCTTATTGTCCAAGGCTACATGGTTTAGCTACCGAAAGTATCATGCATTAACCACAAAAGAGATGTTTAAGTCTGGGAATAGAGATTAACTTGATGTAGTGGTCCTGACGGAATAGGTTTCATATCTTTATCTGATGCACTATGCTACAAACCAGAAGGTCGCGGCTTCGATTCCCAGTGAGGTAATTGGATTTTTCAATTGACCTAATCCTTCCAGGCGCGCTATGGCCCTGGGGTCGACTCAGCCTCTGACAGAAGTGAGTGCCAGGAATCTTCCTGGGGACAAAGGGTGGCCGGCTCCAACCTCGCCTCCATCTGTGAGCACATTGTCTAGAAAATATGACAGCCTCTATTTCTCACAACTTTAATGGGCCTCCATGGCCTGTTACAGCGATAGCTCAACATTTTTTAACTTATGATGGAAGCAGAACCAGCTTCTGAAATGCGTTTCTTAAACCCAAGACGAACTGTTGGAAGTTTCAACATAACAATATGCATCAGTTTAATAACACTTTTTTCATCACATACCTATAGATTTCATTTTGTGATATTCTTTTTCAGGATTTTATGTTATTGGCTAGCAGAAATTATAGTTGAATAGTTATATTGCGGCGGTGGCCGTTTCTAGGAAACGAGTTGGCAAGTGCGTTGCCAACAAAGTGGTAACATAGCACGTTTCCATGGATACGAAAACTAAAGTTGTAAACCCCTGAAAGCCGGACTGTTGCTGCGAGATTGATACCAGTCGAGTCGAGTCTTGTGTTACGACCAACGGCCAGTGTGCCTTGGAATAAAGCACCCACCTGGGTCTTACGACCAAATTTTTATTAGTGTCAGACAGTTGCGGTTTCGTTGATGTCGGGCGCGCTCTCTGACGTGAGGGCGGGTCTGTCGTTTAGAATTGCTGCTGGCAGTCTCCAGCGCAATCATTCTCGGGTTCGAGTCCTGTGGGACTCGTGACCATATTTTACTGACCCAGATTCGAGACATCCCTTTTCGTCGCCTCCTACGACTCGCAGGGCTACGGTGGAGGTATTCAGCCCCTCCTCCGCATGGAATTAGTAATATCCATTATTTAAGATGTACGGCCTGCATGTGACATTATTATTTATGTATCACTTTTCGTGTTTGATAACAATGAGCATAGCAGACATTTGGAGGAGTTGTTATATGTGTACTCCACTGAAGTAAACCGGATTACCAAGTGTACATTTTTGTTTCCTTCGTCTTTGTCCTTGACATTAATTTGCTGAAGATGATCCTAACAAGTTTTTTTGTTGTAAATCGTTTTGCAAATGTCGCACTAATGAATCAGAAATACGAGGGGCGTTCAAGTTCTAAGGTCTCCGATTTTTTTCTCAGGACTGGGAGCAGATAGACATATGCGGTTGTTTTAAAATACGTGTGCACTCTTTGTGAATGCGCGACAGAGATGGCACCACTGTGCGGCACACAGAACTCTAGTGGTGGCGGCGAGGGTGAGGAGTGTTTTTGAACGTAAAATGGCGACATTTTCGATACAAGAACAGCGAGTAATCATTCGTTTTCTCCACTTGCGTGGTGAGACACCCATTGAAATTCATCGCCAGTTGAGTGAGACATGTGGTGATGGTGTCATGAATGTGAAAAATGTGCGTTTGTGGGTGCGACAGTTCAAAGAAGGCCAAACGTCGTGTGACAACGAACCAAAACAATCTCGGCCTCGCACCAGCCGGTCTGACAACATGGTCGAGCGAGTTGAGA